>NC_134038.1:95909100-96209100 GCF_965140245.1 Athene noctua
AAAGACCTACAAAAGGAGACTTCATCATGCCAAAGCAGGAGATAACTGTGATGGGAAAAAGGTAGTGCTTTGACTGCTGATACTGGTGGGCTTGGCAACTGTTTGTGTGCACCTTGGAAATACTGGCAGTATTTGGGAGGGCAAAACTTCCCTTCTTTATCCTTTTCCCCTCCACACTTTATAGTGACTTAGAGCATTTCCCTTTAAACTGTGTGCAGTTTTGGCCACCCATAGAATGGGGCCTTTGCTCTGCCCACACTGGTATTTATGCAACATCCATCTTCGTACTTCACGACATTTAAATGACAGAGTGCTGGACTGTGGCTCATTGTAATAACATGGTCTCTGTTCTACCTGCCCTCTAGAGTTTGGGGCCATGTTTTGAGCAGACTTGTCAATTATTCTATTTAGAGAGTGTTAGCAGAAATGCTACAACAAAGGCAGCAACAACATTATAAAGCATGTGCTGGTCCCAATACAGCTCTAGGTGCCTAATGCTAAGCAAGCTAACAGTCCCGTATGGGCACCTTGCTTCCACTCTGCATAGTGTCTCACTCACTTTTTCCCTTCCAGGAGTTAAGGATGCAGACATTTAATAGCCAGCAATAGCCATGTCCTGCCTTTCAGCAGAGGGCATTCAAAATAGCAGGCACTATTTCAAAAACAGAAGCTGGAAATCGGATATCCAAGTAGGTGCTTAACTATATGTCTACTGTGCTAATTTCCTGAAGAGTTTAATGCTAGTCCTGAAGTTTGAGGTCAGGCATGACAGCAGGAGAGGCAGCCACGTTAAGGGTCACGGACCCCAGGAGGCAGAAACTTCTGCCCATTCCCTGACTCATTTGGGTCAGGCAGTGCTTACCAAGAGTTGAGAAAGCTCATTAAGATGAGAAACTACAGGAGAGATGTTGGCTTTAGAGCAAGGAGAGCTGCAGCACAGGAAAATGGCCCCTGCAGCCCATGTTTGTGAGAGATGGTTTCTTTTTCTTTTCTTCTTTTCCTGAATTAATACAGTGAGCCTGAGGGAAGAGCCTGAAAAAGATTTTGGCATGATGTTAGTCCTTCCTGGATTGGGGAAACAAGCCAATAGCCTTACAGGCAGCTGACTCTTTAATCACATATTTAGTGTCTGGGAGAAAAATATTCTGAGGTGGCTAAGTGACCTCTAGAACTGAAATCTATTTCAAATGTCTCTCAAGAGATTTAGGAACCAGGGCACCTATGAAGCCCATCATTTTAGTGCTTCTAAGGGCTCAGAGTTTTAATGGTGTTTCGGTCCTAAATACTTTTCAAAATTTGTGGTTCTACGCCATTTTCTAACTCAGACTTTGGCTTCTGCGTGACACTGTCATGTTTGAAAATATTAACCTTGACTTTCTATGCCCAAAGTTCCAGCTGGGCTCAGCAGGTTTCACAGGTATTCAAACCCTTTAACAACCTTTCAAAGTACATCATCATGGATTGAAGTAGTTGAATGTAGACTTCTCTCTCCAAGCTTAGGTCAAACTATGAACATAAACTCACTTGAAGCACAAATCCAGACTTAGTCCGCAGAAAATACAATGTTCCCTTCTGCAGCTAATTCCCCCATTAGTGACTGACTCTATCTCAGATTGACAGGGGCTACTCAGTGGCCCACACACCTCTGAAAACACTTTAAAAGGCTTCAGGAGCATGGGCTATGCAATCACCAGAAAAACAGGAAAAGTTGGGATCCAAACTGAGAGTGTGTAACCACATCCTATTGTTTCTAACTTGTTACACCTACCACATGTAATCTCTTTTCCTTTACAAATCACGCTCTCACAAGAAAATGAGAAATTAATGAATGCAGTTAACCAACTTAGCCCAGAGTAAAGTTTGGTCCCACAGGAGAAAGTTGGCTGAGACTACACCTAAGAAGTTTCTTCTTGCTCTAGCTCTGGGAGCATGGGTTGTTTTCAGACTGTGGGGTGATGGCACCAGTTGACTGTTTAATTTGATGAAAAAATGGCCACACTTTGACTTTTCTCTTTGTTCGGCTGAATTTCAAACTCTGCAAAACTGCAAAATTTAATAGCTTTCATATATGTAGATGGAACTTAAAATGGTGATGCTAATATATCCATGTGTGCCACTTCAAAATATGTAACAGGGCCCTGTGTGCAAAAGCCAGCTAAGTTATAGGAAATGTAAAAGGAAAGCCTTTGTAGTCTTTTTAAATCTGGAGTTCAGCAGTTAAAGTTCCGACCTAAAGGAGAAATACAAATCACTCATACATTGCTTTTTGTTCCTCATTTAAAATGTTCCTAATTACCAGAAAGTACTGGAAATTAAATTGTCCTCTTTTTTTGTTAATAAAAACACTGGGAAAAGTGGAAAATTCTGTGAAATCTCTAGTACGAGACCTTGTTGGAGGGTTTCTTTTCAGCAAAAGTAATAAAGTAATCTGCTAGAGGAATTCTCTGATGAGACAAAAGGAAACTGAAATGACAAAGCATGTAGTGCCACCACAGAAATTTGGAGCATGTTTTTTAAAAAGGGAATTTCTCTGGACTTCTTTTATGACTTCAAAGCCAGCGATCCATTTAATCACAGGAGCAGAAAATCTAATGCACTGGTAGCTGTCTGGTTTTTAGATTTATTTATTTAGCATTTACATTTAATATTGTTTGAAAGCATGAAACAGAAAATCACATTGCTAAAACCATGCCTTCAGTGACTCGTACCCATAAGAAAATGAGACAAGTTCTGACCACAGCTCCAAACTGCTAACGTGTGTGGCAGAGGAGAAGGGAGAAGGAAGCAGACAGGCAGCTACTGATTCAGACAGAGCACAAAATTCCAGCACAATTAAGAAAGAACGGGAGTGGTGGCAGAGAAGAAAGCTAACTGCACTGGGTGCGTTGAGATGGGGCAATATCAGGTTATCATACTGTAGCTAAGCCAGGAGCAGCTGCTGCCAGCAAAACCAAACCTAGCTTGCTCCTTGGCTGAAAACTTAAATATCAACACCCTTTAATTATGCATAAAAAGATATACAAAGCTAGCAGCTTTAAAGCACTGTTATTAATTGCACCAAATGTTAGTGAAAGATTGAATTATTCATAGTTATAGTTCTCAGGGGTTTCTTGATTAAGGAAAATAAGGAGAATTTGATGTGAATATCTCATTTCACATAGCTCTCTCAGTTTGCCTAATCCAAGAAACTGGGATATATTTTACATGTCAGATCTGCAGAAAATGCATGTATCTGCTAGTTCCTTAGCAACCTTCTGGGATATGTCTGCATCTACTCCCATAAACCCTGCATATCAGAAATGATCTCCAGTGGGTTTCCAGAGATCAGTGGATTTTGCCACACTACTTATACTGTTCATGTGCAGATAGAGTAAATAATTTTATTTTCTTACGGGATCACTGCTGTGTTCGGGGGTTTTTTGAAATGTGTCACTAGGAAAATAATATGTAAACACATTTCATTGAGAGCCCTCTATGTGAACGAAGATGACTGTAAGCTGTACTGGCTATACATTTTTTAGTAACTGAAAACAAATAATGTTTATTCACAAATGCAGTTGTACTCATCACAGCTCTGGTCCTCTTTCCTCTCTGCTTTTTTGACTAGAGGTAGTAGCTATATAACTGGGGTTATATAGTTATATAAACGATAGTTTATAGTTTGTGCATTTTCCTCTTCAGAAAGATAAATCTTCACATTTCAGTTATCCTTACAGCAAATGTGACTTAGATTTATCACTGTGATATAAATTGTAAGTGATCAAACAACCTTTTCAAACAACCCTGTACTTTGCTAAATTGCATATGGTAAAAGACAGTAGCCAAGGGACGGCTCAGGTCAGTATTTTTTACTCATGTGAGTAGTGGGTACTAGCTGGAGCAGCGAGAAAGGTTCCCTTGCCTAGGACAGAGTTTTCAAGATTCAAATCAGACTCAAAATTTTCACCGCAATCAGGTGTATATGGGTCTTTCCCCAGTAGCTCATGGGAAAATCTTCACTGAATCCAGCTGAATGGCTTCTCTTCAGCTATTCCTGCATCTGCGCTTTATCAGTGGTGCTTTGACACTGCCTGCATTCTGGGATTGTTTTTTAGTGTATGCAATACACTTTCAGAAATAGGACCTTCAAGACTTCAAGGACCTCCTTATTGCTGGTAAAGTTGATGGAGTAAAGCCTATCTGTGGCAAGTGAAAGTGTCATCTATAAATGTTAATAAACAGTCGGAAAAATCCTGTCTTTTGAAACCACTGAAGGCCTTATTTTTGCCTTCACAGAGGCAAAATTCACACCAAATATTTTTTGTTTCTTAAGGATGAGAAGAAAACCACATTTATATTCAACTTTGTCTTACAACCAAATGGCAAGTCATAGTATGGGAAGTCAGATCTGAGCATGTTAAGTCCTAGAAAGACAGAGTAAAACTAAGATAGGTCAGATATATAAATACCTATGTAAATAAATACAGAGACTGTCTATAGATGAATATATTAAGATACATACATTAAATATACAATAATGGATATAGAGACATAGGTATATGTATCTATTTATAGTTATACAAAACATTTAAATAGAAATATGTATAAATTATCTAATTTTTGATGTGATGAATGCTCTAGCTGTCCTTTCACACATTTGTGTAATAAGGCTGTAACTGTATCCTCGCTCTACTTATTGCAAATTAATATCATGTTTAATAGCATGTAAATATGGGCTGTAAATGTAAGTAGGTTTTAAATACAATAGAAATTATGGTCTACCTTTCATGCATTAGTTCCTATACAAAGTAAATAAATATTTAGTCCAGGTTTGCCTTACTTTCTTGTCCCAATAGATGGTATTTCCATGGATAGGATCACAAGACGTGTGCCTGAGAGGAGAGAAATCTCCTGATGTGGTTTATAAGCAAGAGATGACAGAAATTTCTGCCAGAGTTACCATTTCCTTGTATGATGATGCTGCGCTGAACATGAAGCTTTGTCCCTGGGAAACCTAATCACTGCAGCTCCTGATAGCACACTTCAACCAGATCTGCAGTCCTACTGATCCTATTCTCCACTTGAGCCATTGCTTGATCACCTTTAGTCTAGCAACTGCTTCAGAGGATGAATCTTCTTAAAAATAAATGAAGTCACAAATAACTGATATAGATAGTCTTGAGCAGCAAAGGACAAATAAGAGGCATGCAAGAGTTTCCATGACCTCTGATATGTGGTTTGTTTGTGCTCATAGTGGGGGCCACTGTCCCCAGTGGCATCCTTTTCCCTTGCACTGCTGCTGAGGGCTTCTCAGCTGGGTAAGAGTGTCTCTCCATTCAGAGTTGTGCCAGCTGGCCCCACACTGACTTCTATGGCGTGTATGCACTATGCAAAGATGTGGTGCAGAGGTGTCAGGATTAAACCTGCCCTGAGCTATTATGTCCACACTGTGCCTTGCAGTCTCACATGGAGATACTGGCTTGAGTCTCATCAACAGTATGTTGCAATAGTGTTATTCCATGACCAAGCTGTCCACAGTTCTCCACCAGCTCTGAGATCTCGTCCCTATATTTTCTGTGATAGATTTGTTCTCTGTTATTCACACGTTTCTAATGTTTTTCATTTTAACACATAACTCCATTTTAATTGTGACACAATTAGACCTTGATGCCTCACAGATTTTTAAAAGTCCCAATCAGAAACAAGAAGAACTTTTTGAATACACTTTTGTACTTGTGCCACACACAGAAAATGAGAGTGATTGTTGGTTTCTAGATATAGAAACATATTTTCTTGCTCATAGACTACTGAGCATGGCTAACTCCTGGCTCCTACGTGAGTCCTTGCCCATGACTCTCTCCAGTACTACTGTAGAACAAATACTAGCAACAATAAAAACAACAGCTTAATCTTATTTGTGGATTTACTGATGTTCTGAAATATAATGAGATCGATATAGAATTCTTCTCCCAAAGACAAATTCAGGCCAGCTGCTATTCTACTGTCAATGTCACAGTACCAAATAAAGGAAATAATGACTGAGACAATTGCTAGCAAAACCTGAGATCTACACCAGAACGCAGAAAAGCATAGAAGTTAGTCAGAAGTGTGGCTGGCAATCCTAATACCATTAAATAGACTGTTTGAATTACCCTGACTGCATTTTCACATTTCTTGCAATGTTGCAAAGAATCTTATTATGGAATTTCTGTTTCTAGTGAGTCACTGGAGCTCATTGCTTCCAAGGATCATGTGGTTTCAGGATAGATACCCTCAGAAGTGGGTTTCAGCTAAGTGGAGACATCGTGTGTGCTCTCTCAGAAGTCAACCACAGTCTCATGCTGCCATGTCAGGGGAATTGATATAGGATTGATTGACCAGCTTTGCCCTGAATAGGGATAATGTTTTGCTTCTTAAACTTCCATCCAGTGCTTTGGCATGCAGAGAGCCTGCACAAGTGCCAAATCTGTAATTACTTTACTAACAGTGTTGACATGTATGCCTGTTCTGCATGATCCTATTTTGTTGCTTCTGTTGTTGGCTATGAGCAGCTCAGTACTTCAGATAATAGTAACCTCATCCCCGCATCTGCCTCTCAGCAGGGTGAGCTTTAAGCTAGGCTCTAGGCAGGTTTTAAAGAGGAAGGGGAAATACACATCAAAGCAACAAAAAGGCAAAATACATGAACAGGTACTGACTTGGTAGATTCTGCAGAAAAGAGAACAGCATGTGCTGTCTCAAGGATAATAAAAGCCATATTGCTGTAGTGGGCTCTGCACATGCATGGGGACCATTGCAAGGTGGAGGCCATCTTGGCTGTGAAAAGCTGACACAGTGTCTCAGTACACTCTTAATACTTATGGATTGTGCCACATGGCATAGTAATCATCAGTCCGTAAGGGTCTGGCTTCTGCCAACGTGTCCTATTCTATTCTATTCTATTCTATTCTATTCTATTCTATTCTATTCTATTCTATTCTATTCTATTCTCATCATTGGAACATTTAGTAAATAGATAAAATAACTAAAACTTAACAACAGATTTTTTTTTTTCCCCGTCTCATGGGGAGAGAATAGTGTATGAAATATGTAATTTTATTTTAAGAAGATTTCATTTATTCCTTTTGTGTCCTTACTTTATAAATGTGCATGGAACTAATTCATCATCTCCAGACAGAGGATACTCAAATGAGGACTCCTACCTTTTTTCTATATTTGATTACAATGTTGTTGCTATTAACAGAACTCCATAATCCAAATCAGCTCACTGCTTTATTCTAATTTCTTGACAGGTTTGCTTCACTGTTTGTGCATGTGTGTACATATCTATACAGATACATGCATGCATACATAATGGATCAAGTTAGAAAAAATACTCATCCTCATGTAGAAAAAGGGTCAGTAACCTGCAGATGCCATGTGTAAACTATTTAAAATTCACTCTGTGTTTATCTCAAATATTTTCTTATCTGTTTTATTCAGTAGAATACACATTTTTAAATGACCAAGCAGGGAATAGATGTCCTTTTTTCTAAAACTTTTTTTCCCTTCTGTGCAACAGCAGCTGCCTGCCATGTTATTGTTTTTTGTCGCTAGCAGGCTTTTTGGGTGTTCGCCAATGATTTCGTGTAGGGAGTGGGACGATTTGCATCTGAATGGTGAGTGGCAAGGCTGGGTGTGGGTACACTCAGCCACACCAGGTGAGGTAGAACAGCCGCTTCCAGCTCACCTGGAGTAATTAATTCAATAAAAAGTTAATTACAATGAAAGGGAAAAACAAACTTCCATATAACAGATGGCAAATTTTTAGTGTGATGGAAACTGAAAGGATTTTTTTTTTTTTTTAAATACCATTATGGTGTGCCCTAAATGGTATACAAAATTTCCTCCTCTTGGTTTATACTTAAGCAATTGCATATGTTGTTTCTGTATACTGGATCTGCTGTGCTTTTTGATACACATTTCCTCCAGTTTCAGATATTTGTGAGTTTTTTTATCATAAAACTTTCTATCAACACAGTTTTCCTGGCAGATTATGTTTGTGGCTTGGTTCCTGGAGGACTTGCAAGTCCTCTGTGTCCATCAGTCACTCCTCATCTAGAAACTTTTGAACATGGGAGTCAGGATGTCAGCCAAATTGCAGAGAGGAGCAGATGCCTTATGAAAACTGTGTCTGGGTAGCAAAGAAAAACCCTGTCTGCTCCTCTACCTAAAAGAGGCTGTGGCAAGTTTAGCCCTTTCTCAAAGCATTTCGCTGGCCCAGCAGCTGAGAAGCAGAGACTGGCTGGGTGGCCGGCATGCAAGTAGGCAGCTGGACAGTTTACACAGAGGACAGTCCACATGCATCCTCTGCTTAGTTGATAAAGTTGAATGAAGATATGGAAAAAGAGAAATAAAAATACGTTGAAGATGGGCACGAAACTCTATTCCTTGAGAGTTAGGCATTCATGTTAATGGTAGGGGTTGTAAAAGGTAAGGAACAGAGCCGGGCTTTTCGCAGCCAGGCATGTAGTGGAGATAGCCTCGAGAGACTGGATTTCATTAATTTCAGTGCTTGTAGAATAAATTCTTTCTTCACAGAGAGAAATTTTGTGTACAGGATAGAATTTAATGGTACTAGAATAATGTTTAAAAGATTGAACTCAAGGTTCCTTGCTATTGTGAAAGCTAGGAATATGTTTTTAACTATTAACTGAACTTTCAGAAAGGAGAAATGCACATCTTAGATCCTGATTTCAAAAAAAGATACTGAGTCTCCATGTGAAAAATCTGGGGTATGGACCTCAGTTCCTTCTAAAATATTGCTTCAGTGCTCAGTATCAACTGTTACAACTGATCCATGATTTAAAATATTTAAAAATAAGACTATTGTGTGGGCTAAAGTATTTTTCAAGATTTACCTAGTCATTCCTAGCACACTTTTGCATTACTCTTCTTTCCCTGACTCGAGTAGAAGGTTAGGTTATTTTCAGAAAGTTTGATGGTATCAGACTAAACAAAAGTATGTTGTTGAGCAGGCAGAAGAGGAAACCCATTTCTGCTCTCAGTGACGGGTCTGATCCGACATCAGTATAATGTTTTCCATTAAGCCAATGCATACAGAACATTTGATCAAAATTGAAGGTTTCCAGCTGGAAGGACTCTATTCAAAGTACTGCCAAACTATTGCATCAGTTTTAGGACTGGGCCCCTGATAGTAGGCTTAGGAAATCCTGGTCCTATTGTTATAATAGGTAGACTTGGTGTCCTCTATTGCATAAGAGAAAAAAGGAAGGGAGGGGATGATTTGTGCTATAAGATAGCAACCTCCCCACACACTCCCACTCCATCTGCAGGTAATTAAGAGTTGCTAGTGTGGTTTATCACACTGATAGTGAAGACAGACTTCCACCACAGACCTGGGTGGCAGTGCTGGCAGCAGATGGCATAGCCCAGGTGTATTTAGCACCATCCCGGGGATTCTTCTTGCCCCTGACTTGCTGTGGCTTCAGGCACCTCTGACAGCATGGGGATCATGTACCAGCTATCAGATGAGATGCTCTGCTGTCTAAGAAATAGCAAATGTAGAAACACATTATAGCAGAAACACATGTTGTGGCTTCACTGCAAACTACGTGCTAAATGATTTTAATGTTTATGTTTTACTGCTACATACAATGAGAAAACTGGTGACATTCTGCGTCTCTTCTCTTCAATGCAGATCTTCTGTTCTCCACAGAAGATGGCCATCAAGAAAACCTCACACAGTGAGGTTTTATGTGCTCCATAGCAGTCTTTTTGTTTGCTACTATACTGCCCTAAATTTAGTGAACAATGTTTGGGTTTTCTGCTGGAGCAAATAAATCTGTCAGTATTTTAACATGAGCTTGGTTTATATGCTGCAGTTAACATTCCTTAAGCCTCTGTGTTTGATATGATATTTGGAAGCTCACTTCCTAATTATAGGTGGGGTTGTAGGGCTCCTTATTATTTAGCTTACTCACTGCATGGGATGGGCCTATTCTGGGCCTGAATCAAGGTTGTGTAATGAAGGAGATGGTTGTCTGAGGGACCCTTGCTCGATTGTTTGTCTGATAGAACTGAAAGATGTAGGAACACAGGGCAGGGGATTGCATGTGGAAGAGATTACTTTCCTAGTACAGGCACATAAACATTCCCCAATCAGTAGGACTCCTCCACCCTTACCATCAGATTCTCAGGCAAGTTGTTTCAAGGATAATTTCTGGTTGTGGTATCTTGCTTCTTTACCTAAGATGAGAGGTTAGAATAAGGTCAGAAGAAATATTTCATGCTTAGAGATGTAAAGGGTAGTGCTCTGCACTTGGAAAGATCTATAAAAAACAGTGGCATCTCGTCTTGGGCACCTAGAATGAGGTTGTGCTTTAGATGTCAATCCCACTTCCTCATTTGAAAAACAGAGATAATCAATTGCTATTGTGGAAAAAAACCCAAACATTGATACCCACAAAGCACTGGGGTACAATAATGATGAAGGCACAGGAAAGATTGTGAAAAAAATATTTTAAGATCTAGATAGGGTGCCAAATGTAGAGTTGGGGACCACACACTGAGTAATAAGGAGAAAGAGCATTGCAAAGTCACTCATTAAATGTGCACCATCCCGTCTGCTCTGGATAAGGTGAAATTCACTTGATAATAATAGTCTTTAATTACTCACATGCTGTTGTAACACATACAAACAGTGTGGCTGAATTAGATCTGCAGAGAAAATCTGAATTTCCTAATTTCTGAATGCTTGATTTTGCAACCCAAGTAATACTGTTCTGGCACAGGGAGAGGGAGGGATATAGGGCTGTTTGTAATAAAATGTAGATTCTTATAATCATATATATGGTTTTTCGTCTCTATTTGTTCCCTCTGAAATACTCGTAAGTTGTAAGTGGATGAAACAAGGAGAAAATAGCCTCTTGGTCATCTAAAATACTGTAAAAGGGAATGAAATTATACCCAGATACTACATTTTTAATATGATAAGAACACATTTTAGAAACACCCCCAGGATCCCTTGAACAGTATCATTAGACATTTGATGTGAGACATTATATTTATTTTATTATGAATAATGATTTGGGTTACAGTGCCTACCTTAAGGCACTGACCAAAACTGGTCTCTATTCAACAGGGCACCATGCAGGTATACGACAGAGGACAATCCTTGCTCCAAAAGACATTTGAACTAAATAATACATATTCTGGGTTGGTAGAAAGGCAGGTGGTCAAAAGGCTGTCACAGCCCTGTGCTGTGCAGACAATGAGATGACTAATTCAGTGCATATACCTACACAGCATAGTACGGTGATGCGCAGCCCTGCTAGGCTAATTTGAACTCCAGAACAACCACACTATCAAGGTACTTAGCCAGGATGAATATCTTTAGCTTCCTAGATCCAGCTCAGGTGTGTAGGCAAAACTGAGCAGGAGTCATCAGGAGGCAACAGGGATGGGAAAGGGAAAGTAGCAGAGCCAGGATGGACGAGCCGAGTGAAGCAGGCTTGCTGCTTCTATAGCAGTCTACAGGATGTGGGATACATTGGAAAGAGTAAAGAAAATGAAAGTTGCTTCTACTGGGATGGTGGCTTGGTGCCCTGCAACATGTCTCATGCATCCTGACTCTGCCCTCACTGGTGGCACCAGCAACAGCATTCTGGGTTTTCAGGGTCTGGGAAAACAGGCTAAATAGGCAGCTACTGTGCTGGCTGCACCAGTCTGCTGCCTTAGACAGCTACATGCTTTGCTGCTGCAGCAGGGCCAGGAGGAAGCAGTCCAAGCAGAGAGCTGTTTTTTCATACTTGAGCCAGGTTCTTCTACACTTGATCTCCAAGTAACTCTGCAGAGCAGTGTACTGTGCCACAGCTGAGATACCAGCTGTACCTCAGCACCCCTAGCCCAACTTCTTTCACCTGCATAGCTCAGAGAGCTGCTCAGTAAAACCTGCCTTGTGGCTCTCTTCATTCAAAAGAGACCATTCTTGGTTAAGTATTTCCTACGGTGGGGATTTTACAAGCTGAAACTGGCTCTCTCACAGACCTAACTGAGGTATATAGTCCTTTGTTTCTGTTTTGTTTTTATTAAGCTGCTTTACCCAGCAATCTTATCAGTGTTCATGAAACTTTAACTGTAATGCATTTGTTTCTGCTTAAATGATTTTTTGCAAAATGCTGTTTTGTTTCTGTTGCTTGAAATTATATTTAACAGTATCCAAGCTAAATTTATGCACACACATTTAAAGAAGGAGCCCTAGATATAATGCATTTTTAACCATGTGAAATATATTAGTAATGGTACTTACAGAAAGAAAAGAAAAATTATTTTGGCTTGCATTAGTTCCATCTTTGCAGTATGCAGATAAGTACTATACCTTTGACAGTGTAACTACATTAAGTTTGCCTCAAAGCTAATAGTCAGCAAGCCTAGTGCACAACAGCCATAACAGGTGTCTTGTGTAAGAGATGCTCTTCTAGCAGGAGCTCTGCACACTTTTCAGTGTATCATCTCTCCTAGCTCATAATGGTCCATGAGCATCACACTGACTGTAACACTTGAGGAGTGAGGTATTGTTACCTTTAACAGAAGTCATGAGGGGAGAGGGGAATACTAAAACAGGGACTTGACCTTCTTCTGTCCCCTGCTCCAGGATTGTTTGAGGAAAGGAGAGTGTGGTCATTTGTTGGTGTTTGGGATTTTTTGGGTTGGTGGGTTTTTTTTTCCCTTAACGAGTGTTTTCTGTGTTAGAATGGAAGAATCTAAAGGCAGAAATGCATCTAAAGGCAGAAATGCATCTAAAGGCAGAAATGCATCTAAAGGCAGAAATGCATCTAAAGGCAGAAATGCATCTAAAGGCAGCTGAGAAAAATGCTAAGGAAACAAAGACTTCTTAGAGTGTCATAACAGTAATGAGAAAGGATGTGGTAACCTCTCAAACAGAAGACTATTATTAAATGTAGACCAGCCAGCAATCAGGTGTGAGGCTGGCAGACGACTTTACTTAGCTAAAAATAAGCAAGTTGTTGTTTTCCGTTTTTCCGACTGGATTCAAACAACTTGATAGAACAGAGAGAAAAGTGAAGCATTGTGCTGGTAAACCAGGTGATGCTCTACACAGCCTTTGCGTGCTGACAGTCAGGATGCCTGGCTGACTGGCTCGTTGTCCGCCTGTGGAGGACCCAGCCAAGCAGAACACCTTCCCAGCTGCTGGGGGGAGAGTGTGCAGCCCTGCACCCTGCTACCATTCCCAGATGGCTCTCGCTGTTCAGGAGAGACCAGGGAAGGCTGGAGAAAGAGCAGAGAGTTTTGGGGGCTGCGGGTAAGGAGGAGATGTGCCTCAGGCACATTGCTTTAGACCTGACCAAAGTCTGAGCTGTCTGCTTGTACAGTCTCTAAACAACATGGGTGCTTTACTTTATCCTAACTGTCTCCAGACGCTGACAGATCACACTTTGCTCATTCCTAGAAATGCCTCAGCCTTCCTGGCAACCCCATACTTAACCCCACTAGGAGGTCAAGATTTATACATTTTGGTGGTGAAGTCCCTCCCGGGGGCCAGCCTGGTAGTTGTCAGTGAAACAGGTACAAGATGTAGTCCTGTGTGCAAGGTCAGCAGCTGAGAACTGTCCTTCCCCAGCCAGTGCCATGGTTCATTGCCTTTGGTCCAAGGGTCCCTGACCGCATTTCTCTGGAGCAATGTGTGCTTGACAGGAGGGAGGTGAGTCCTCTTGCTCTCCTGTGCCTGCCGGCATTGCCATCAGGAGCAGCATGTGTGAGCTTGCATCCCCTTGGGCGGCTGGAGGAAAGAATCAAGGCCTCCTCCATCCTGGATGACTTCATGAATGTGTACAGCCTCCATGATGACAACTGTGTGTTGTGAAAAAGGAAAGCTTGAACCCTGCTCCGCTCCTGAGTGAGGTGTTAGCTGTGTGCACTCAGCAGAAAGAGCCATGTGCTGGGGGACAGGAGCCAGAGGACAGGGGTATGCTGCCATGAAAGCCAGAGGAAGAGGAGATATTTAGCTCCCACCTCTGTCCTCAGCACTTCTTGCTGGGCTGAGTCTCTTGAGCGCAGACTTCTCCCCTCCTGTGTGCTCTTGTTTTCAGTGCTGTTCTAAGGCACCTGAAATAAGGGAAAAGGTGGAAGGACAGTTTACACTAATTGCAGGCATCTCACTTAGCTCTGAATTGAGCCTCAGTGAGATACCTGTTAGATATCTGAACCTGCCTAAGGAAACTCTCCCTAGTACTACCAAGCACCACAGAGAGAGCTCAGGTAACTTGCAAAGACTGGACTTATCACTGCGTCCAGGCTTTCACGTGTGAGCTGCTGTGGGACCACACCTTTGGGCATCTTGGTTCTTTTTTTTTGATCTAATGTTTATTTAACCTATTTCAGTTTACAGTTTATACAACATGGGTAACTGTGTGTGTCCCTGTCCCAGGGGAGTCTTAGAAGATTAAGTACCATTAGGGTTGTGAGGCACATGTGTCCTGTGAAGAAAGAAGGCAGAGTGCAGAACCACGTGTTTCTGGCTGTTTCTCTCAGAAAATACTACTTCCCCTTCACATCAGACAGTATAGTTTGCCAAGCAGGTACTTCACCCCTGAGAAAATGTAAAGCTGTAAAAATAGCTATCAAAAATATAAGGTCCAGACTGAGCAAAACGCCTGCCAGTGACAGACAGGAACAACTCTGCATGCTTGAGTTGAGCAAGTTGGGATCCAGACCTTACTTTGAAAGATTTCTTGCATGGGAGAGTTTTTAAAATCCACTGAGTCTACTTTGTCACGGTTTCAAAGAGAAGAAGCTGGATTCCAGCACATTTTATCAATAAAGGATCATATGCAGTCAGCAGTGTGATTTTTTTTTTTTTTTTTTTTTTTTTTATTGCTTTACATCATCTCTGGGGAAAGTATTTACCTCAAGAACAAGAACTGTTTGCCAGATGATGAGTAGTACTTGTACTTATTTTGGTTGTGTCCATGCCATAATTTTGCCTCATTTGCATCTACCAACTGAATGGTTTAATTAATTTAGCATTGTGCTTACTGACTAGTTTTAATTAGCAGTTAAATCAGTTCAGTTAACAAAAAAATGTAGGTGTTTACATGAATGCAAATCATGATGTGTTCTGAGGGCTTGATTCAAAAAACAGTTCCACACCATTGGTGCTGAATTTATGCAGGCTTTTCTCAGGAATTGTGTGCTTCTCCTCCCCCAACAATAAAATGTAGGGCTTTATGATTCATTAACCGACCCAGGCTTTCTTTTTCTCTTTTCTTCCTTGCTGATGTGGACAATAAGGAATGGAGGCAGATCAAGTGGGGCTTCAGTGCTTCATTCTTGGGGCATGAACTCAGTACTCACGCAAGAAAGCTCAAGTGTCTTTGGATTAGTGTGTGCAACTGTGTCTCCCTCCAGTGTCCAATTCCAACCATTATTATAGCTTGCATTATTTTTATACAATTATTTCTTTGTTGGCTGGGTGTTTGCTTGCATCTGGCCAGGGCGGAAGTCATGAAAAATGGATTTTATGAGAAGCAACTTCTGCATTCCGTTGTCAGCCACACTCTAGTAATACAGGCACAATACTATGAACATGATATAGATTCGTATTTCCATTGTCATTGGTCTTGTGTACGTTGAATGGAATTTGTCTTGGAGAAGCCCTCCTTCTGGTGATGTTGGGACAGATGCCAGTGGCTACTTTATTCACTTTATTCACTTCTTTTGTATGAGAGGTGCAGAACAAGGCAAGAGCAGTATGACCTTGCCTCCACACAAAATTCACGCACAAATTGAAAGAAAATCTCCTGATCATCGGTTAAAAAGCTATCATCTGCCTGTGCTTAAACATCTATGTTTGCCCAGTCTCCTGTGTGTCATTATGTTGAGCTCTTCTCCACAGGGACTAACAAAGTCTCTGTGCTGCATCCAGTCTTAAAGGCAAGTTACAATAGACAAGGATAAATTTGTCCTGAGACTACAGTTACCTTACTCAACTTTCCCAATAACCTTACCCAAAAGGGAAGATCAGAGACAAGAAGATAATTGGTGAGATCATCAAGAAATTACTTCATAAGCCCAGGCCTTTCATTTGAAGGAAGCTGGCAACCTGCCCTCCTAGAAGAAGGTGTTATTCCACTAGTAACTACAGATCAAAGTCAACAGGGGTAATTATTTGAGGAGTTAAGTAGGTAATCAGTTTGGGAAACAAAAAAGAAAACCAAAAAAAAACCCCTCAGTCCTTGGAGCCTGAAGAAAAATTAGCTGGAATGCATGCTGTCTGTAGTTTTGTTCTAAAATTAAATTTAATTTCATAAATGTAATTTCATAAGCTGTTAATCAGATGTTTTGTTGAGGGACCCCGTGCCAAAATCATGTCACACAACTCTCTTCCTAAGCCTTGGAAGGGGAATAACTCTTATAATACATGTTGTTCCCTGTGCTTTACCTTTCACATGGAAATGGAGCCCAGTCCTATCCTCATTCATGGGCACTCTGCCTGCAAATCCCAAAACAAGAAGATAAAACGTTTTTTTTTGTTAATGATTCTAGTTTCCAGTGCTACCCATCTGACACTGTTTTGTAGTGCTTACACTCACCCAAGCCATGAAGAGAAAATGAGATCATACAAAGGAAACCTGTTTCTCTGCAATTTCGAGAAAACACTTCTTGCTTGTCCCATAAACGTGACAATGTAGCAGTGTTTGGGATGCAGGTGAGTGCTCAGCCAGCCAGTGGGGTCCCCTTCTGATATAACCTCCCCATGCTAACTGCTTCTTCCTTTGCTATATGAAAAATATATGGGGAGGCTGGAGAGGGTCCAGAGAAGGGCCACGCAGATGATCAAAGAACTGGGAAGCCTGCCCCGTGAGGAAAGGCTGAGAGAAATGGGTTTGTTCAGCCTTGAGAAGAGAAGGTTTAGGGATGACCTTATCACCATGTTCTGGAATTTAAAGGGTGGCTACAAAGAAGAAGGAGACTCCCTTTTACAAGGAGTCACATGGAAAAGACAGGGGACAAGTTACTCCTGGGGAGATTCTGATGGGACACAAGAGGAAAATTTTTCATATTGAGAACAATCATCCATTGGAATAATCTCCCCAGGGAAGTGGTGGATTTGTCAACACTGGGCACTTTTAAGATTCAGCTGGACAGGGTGCTGGGCCACCTTGACTAGACCATGATTTTGCCAAGAAAGTTTGGACCAGATGATCCTTGAGGTCTCTTCCAACCTGGTATTCTATGATTAATGCCATCCTGTTACATGTTCCCCTATGTTAATCAATAGGTGTCATAAAGTGAGCAGTTCCTATGCAATGCAGAGCCTGCTGCTGCTTTCATAGCCCACTTCACACTGGTCTTGAAGCGCCAGGAGTGTCAAAAGACAAATTAATCTTTCAGCCAAAAATTAAAAGTCAGTAGTTAGGGAGGCTAATTCTGGTCTCTGCTGGTTTCAGTGGTCTGAGAGAATAAATGTTGTCCATTGTCTCTTAATTTTTTACTGATTTTCTATTTGTTAATTTAATTGTTAATTGTTGATTCAGTTGTGTCATGTGGGTGTATGAGGGAAGTGTTTTTCCTTTATCTCTCCAGAATATAAACATATGCTTTTTGGAGCTGTTGATTTTTAAATTTGTGATTTCACACAGAGATTTGTAAAGAGCCTTGTACTGCCTAGTTGTATCTCAAAGCAGAAATGTATCACCTGGTATTTGGATTTTTTTAGTGTTACAATGCAAGCTTGTTGTCTAGACTATATCACATGAGGGCACTGCATAGCATCATTTACAACGATGCAGGAAGTTGAAAAGAAAGGCTCAATCAACTTCCAAAGCCAGCAGAGCTTTAATAGGCCAGCCTTTCATTAAGTGAATTCCTAAATGTTGACCAAATTCTTTCAGATGTAGGCAGCTAATGGTTCAGGATGCATGTGATGCACTTGTCATTACACAGACGTTGATAAAAATCCTTGAAGCTGCTTTTTTCCCAGAAAGTTCACATCAGTAGAGGGGAGGAAAAAAAAAAGAGACTTCTCTTCAGTGGTTTCTTTCATGTCACAAGAAGGAGGGTCATGTGTTTTAGTTTAACTGATACATTCCAATAAAATGATTTTCAAAGGGACAGGACAAATAATGGGCATTTTACATATGGTGGCTGGTGCACATCAGATGGAGCTAATTTTCTCATACACAATATATTTGTTATTTTGCAAGCTGGTTATAATTCATTTAAAGTCTCTTTTTATTTAATTTTACCTAATAAACTAATATAATGGCCCAGTGAAACCTTTATGGCTAGTAAAATCTTGACGAATTATTTTAGTTGCCTTTTTCATTAGGTTATCAAAATATACATGTCATTCTCCCACACAATTCCTATTCAATCAGAAAAAAAGATATCTGAAAAACAAGTCCTTCAGTCTAGACCACATTATATTTTTGTGGATCTAGGTATCAAGATAACAGCTAGAAGAGACTGGTATTTCACTTATTTTACACATGACATTTAAACTTGCTTACTTAGTTACTTGCAAATAATTCTCTATAATGCATATACTTTTGTTCCTGACAGAAAAATATGCTGCCAGTGTACTTTAGAGTTGAAATTTGCATAGGCTTATAAAGTTGTCTTTCCTTTACAGAGTCTCTTAAAATGAAGTCCTCCTTGCTGTCTAGTCACTAGAGATTTTCATTAGTGTCCTGATGCTTTGTCTCTCCAACTGGTGCATTTATCACCTTCCTTGTCTTCTGAAAGGTGGTATGACATCTTTGCCTCTCAACAGTGTGACAAAATGTCAAATGAAGCTTCCAGCTGGTCTTTGTACATCAGGGTATTGGGGAGGGGGAGGAAAGAAGGATGAAAAAAAAAATAACAAACCCAAAACCAACAGCAACAAAAATAGTTCATCATTCTGCTGTTTAATTATCAGCCAGAGCAGAGAATAGTCCAGCAATGGGTGGAAGGAGCTTCTCAGCATCACAGGAAACAGTATGCAATTAGTCAGGGTCAGGATGCCCAAGATCAGATTTGCTTAAGGCTAAAGAGAGACAGAGCAAGGCTATGGCAGTGTCACAGTCTGCAGCCCGGTTGTCTCCCTGCGGCAGGATGCCTTTTGCTTCAGTTTCTAATTAAACAACCAGGCAACCAAGCGTGTCCACTCCTGGCTTACTTGTGTATAACTTGTTTTGGATTCAAAGACCTGGAGTGGTTGGGAGGGTATTTACTAAAGCAGAGGATTAAACTACAAATATAATTATTAAAAGTGGTGGAAACAACAAATAGTTGTCATTACAATAAGAAATACCGAGTTGATTTCTAAAAAAATAAAAAATAAAATCAGCTTTTTAGTTTCGCTGCCTTAGAATGATTATAAGTTCCTCAGAGGCATATTAATGCAGCCCAGACTTTTTGTTCTGGTGCAGTATAAGCACAAGTGTCTCTGACTGTGGTTGGTAACAGGAGCCTGGGGAGCGAGGGTGCCAGTGGGGCGAGCACAGAGTGACACTGCTTCTGGCGTAGTCTTCCAGGCCTGAAAACCTGCCCTTCCTGAGCTGGGTGTTGTATTTCTGTCTTTGTGTTTAAAATGTCCCAATGGACCTTTCCTTCATGAGTATGTCTAAGAATGTTTTGAACTCATTTACGCTTTTGACATCCCAAGCATCCCATTGGTAAAACCGTGTCTCTTGAGAACAAGCACTTTCCTTCATTTGTTCTAAACCTGCCCCCCGTTGCTTTCAGTTGTGGTACCTACTTTTTAGGTTACGGAAAATAACATGCACAAACATATTATACTTAACATAAAAAGAAAACAATGTGTATTCATTTTCTTCATGACATTCATTATTTTATAAACTTTGATCACATTCTAGCATTTTAGGTGTGTCTGTCACAGGGAAAGTGTCCCAGATTAGTCTCTCGACATAAGGAAGCAATTTCATACTTCTGATCATCTCCACTGCTCTGCTCCCTACTGTTCCAACTCTCCTACATCCCTTCTGAGATGTTGAGTATCTACAAGCAGATGCAGTACTGGACATGGCACAGTTATACCGTGACATATGGTTTTCCCATATGCATTATTTTGGACTTATCACCAAGGTATTCCATCTGCCATATTTTTACCCAGTCACTCAGTACCATGATAAGCTTCTGCAGCTGTTCACTGTCAGTTTGATGACCACAGATCATTTTGTATCAACACCAAATTTGGTCACCTCATTGTTGACCTTGTCTTCCAAATCATTCATGACTAGGTTGAACGATACATGTTCCAGAACAGGTTCAGTGGGATCCTGGTGTGTCACACTCCTGTTGTCCCACATAATCTGATCATACTATTGAAATCCAGTGCATTTTCTCTATGGATAAAACAAAATCAAATAATTCACTATAGAATATGTGAACTGCTCATAATAGTCTAGTTTGCAAGATGCAAGTTTGAACTATTCTGCTAAATATTTGATGTTTATTCAGTCTGTGTTGTGTCTAAGCTCATCTCTTTCCACAGTCCACATCTTTTGACTGGTGGTGACAGCTCTCCTCATAGTATGTTTGATGACTACTATCCACCTGGTTCTTCCAGAGCAACTCTACTCAACTCCAAAGAGGGATTGGGTGGTACAATACCACTCGGTACATTTTCCTAATCCATTAATATCAGTCAATATTCCTGGTGGCCAGTTTCTTCCATGTCAAGACCCAATGTACATCTACCATATGTTCCTTGTCTGCTATTTTATTCTCATAGAAAATTTCAGAATCAGAAGACTTTGGGCTTCAGACTAAAGCAAAACAAATTCCACCTACATGGCACTATGCAAAATTCAATGAAGATTAGTTGATTTGGGGCAGAAGGCAATGGAGATGTTGGGAAGGAACACATCAGAAGACCTTACCATGTGACATTAAATAACAGCATTCTGGAGCATCCTATGACTCCAGAATAAAATCATCTGGGTATTTCCTGAAGAGCAGTTTGTGGCACTGAAGGTGCTGCCCTTCCATCAGACCTGTGGATCTCAGAGCAGGTGGAAATGCAGACCTCCGTTTCTTGAGTACAAGGAGAAGAGACAAAATCTTTTTAGGCCATAGCCGCTATTGTATCTCAGGGCTGATTTGTGCTTCTGTTCACTCCTGATACTTTGCACTGGTCTTTAGTATGTGTTTGTTTAT
Source organism: Athene noctua (assembly GCF_965140245.1). Classification (NCBI taxonomy): domain Eukaryota; kingdom Metazoa; phylum Chordata; class Aves; order Strigiformes; family Strigidae; genus Athene; species Athene noctua. The sequence continues at coordinate 95,930,266 of NC_134038.1, forward strand.
CAGGTAATATTTTCCTCTGTACAAGAACAGTGATCATCTTCTTAATGGGGAACATCATAATTTGAAGCATATTTATATTTGTGCTAGAAGACCACAGTCTCAAAGTATAATCCAAAAGATGGTTATGTGATAGATTATCCTTGATGGAATTTAGGAAAATGTCACATATCAGACATACAGGCCAACACTATGTAGTGGGACTGCTGCCTCTGTCAACTTAATTCTAGCAGATTTCTAATCATGTGTATTTTGTGATAATAAGAGGTTTGCACAAATTCTTTTATAGCTTTTGAGGGCTCCTTCAGACAAGAATGAAAGGCACAGTTGGCTGTATTCCATATTTGAGGAACTTTTTGTACCAGCAATTCTAAAACTTGTGGTATTGGCCCTTTCATCCTTCAGAGATTACCAGGCAGATATAACAGAATTTTTTCCATTGTGAGGTTTTCACAAATTTAACAAACTATGTGCCTCTGTATCCTTGCCCTTTCTTCCCCCCCCCCCCCCTTCTTATTAACACAATGTTTTGTGACCACACTTTTGCAACCAACATATTTGTGCTCCTCAATTTTATTCTTCTTGCCTTCATAATCTATTGACAGAAAATATGGTTCCTGGGGTCTGTTGGAGTTTTGATTGCCTTTCCTCCAAGGTATCACTAGGAAAAGCAAACATATAAGGAAAGCTTCCCCACTTAAAATGGATGCTTCATGCTGCCATTTCTTCTAATTTTTTTTGTTTTGTCTCTTGATGTCAAACACATACCACACACCAGAAGGAAGGGAGAGGATGAAAGTAAGAGGAAAAATCCCATTCTACATGGAAGGTCTGTACATTAGAGTCACCTTCTAAAGAGAACAGTACAACTCAACAGCTCCTTACTCTGCCAATGTTACAAATACTTCCAAAACCTTGCCAAGACAGTGCTAACTTTTTTTTTTTTTTTTTTTTAAATGCAGCTTTCCAGACAAGCTCAAGGGTTTCAGAATTGTTTGCAATCTCTTAGGGCTTGGCCTGTGAGCAACCTCTTTGCGCAAACTTGCTAGGGAGCTGAAAGGCTTAGCTCTCAAAGAAAGAGATACAAGCCCTCATAGTAGCCCATAGTATTCATTATTTATTGGAAAACCTTTAGCCTGGGTTCCTTCCATTTTTTGACTTTCCAATGTGCTGCAGATGGGCTTGATCCTGTCCTTGTGAAAAACAGAGGCCAAACTCTTCCACTGTGTTACTGGCATGTGTTGCTTGCATTTAGTGAAAGCCACATCTGTAATTTGCCCAGTTTGAGGCTCAGAACACAGGATCCACCAGCTCAAGCTACTGGTCGGCCATGGTCATTATCACATTTCTGGCAGTAACTGCTAGCAGATGCTTCAGAAACAGAAAAGGCAAACAACATAATGCATCTGGCCAAACAGGAAGTAGCACCCAATAGGAAGGAAAATTATTTTCTGACATTTGTTTTGATCAGTGTGTGCCTTGAAACAAACAATGCAATTGTCTTGTGTTTAAGAATAGTTACGTCTATTGTTTTCATGGAGGAGCTTGATATATTTTCCTGGAAGATAAAAATCATCAGATAATCAGAAAGAGAAACATTTCAGAAATGGAGCATGTGATATGGTGAGTTCTTTAAAATTCACTTCAATGACTGATGAGAATTCAATGGGGAAAAGAAGATGTGTTTTGAATTAAAAAAGAATGTTGATTTTATTTTTTTAAATGGAAAAAAATTCAAAGACATTTTCAATTTTGCCACTGTATTAGTTTGTGATCGGGGTTGAGTTTCATCATATGTTGCCACGTGGTGTTTCATGCACGTAGCCATAAGTGCCAGGCAAGCATGTGATTACTTCTATTGACCTGCATGTCATAGTGTATGAATGGCTGCTCTGTTTGTAATGGGTCTTCAGATCAGGCTTGGATGCATTACCTAATTGACTGTTGCTTGTGCTTTTCTCTTTGGGCCTGCTGTACTTCTTGTACTCTCTCTCCCCTCCAGCCCATACCCCTTCTTCAGATCTTTGTTTAGGAGGGAATGAATACGAAGCTGCTTTTTGTCTCATTAACCAAACTGTCTGGGTTCCTTGGCTGGCTTCATGTTATATGGCAATTTTGATTAGACCATATGCATTTGAGAACTACAAATACACTAAGTTCTCTGTGGGGCAAACGGGCAACATTTCTGGCTGCAGTTTAATTGGTGGGTCCAAGGAATTGGGACTGATGTTTTGCTTTATTGAACTGACTTTGAAAATATGTGACCTTTGTTCTAGTCACAGAATAGTTTTCACATGCTCAGAAGTACAGGCTTCAAGATCTTCATCACTCCTGTACCTCAGTCTCAGTAGGGCAGGACCACTTGGAAGGGTACAGGATATAATTAATCCTTCATGTTCACTCCTCTTTTGCTGAATCTGCTTCCTTGGTATTGTTTCTTAGGTGTTACAGCCTGTCTACCTGCTACAGATTGTCCACCTTGTCTTTTACGCAAGCCTGTAAGGAACAAGCATGCATGCAGTAACAACTTTTAGCCCCATTATATACCTGGCATTGATGGGAGGGAATGACTTGGGGAAGAGAGGTTCTTTAGGTTTTCATTGTGCATAAAATCACAACCTCAGAGATGAAACATGTCTTTAGGAACAGAAAAATAATAGACTGTGAAGACATTTTCAGATGATAGAGGGTCTTCATGTTCCCTTCACTGGTAAAATTAAATGCCCTTTTACTCACGGTTTTATGCATAAATAAAAGCTTCTATAGAAGGGTAGTACATTTCATTTGATCAGTATCTCAAAAAAGATTTGACTTGCTAATGTTATTCTAAATAGAAATGATATATAAACCATATAAACCTGATGCTACTCATGTTCTTAGGCTTTGCAGTAGTATTGCTACCTATATGTAGTGCAACACCAGGATACATCTTTTGATAAATCAAAGGCCGTAGCATGGTACAAGTGAAGTAACAGAGCTGAGTCTAATGGCAAAGAGGAGGCTTCAGCAGATCTTTAGAGAGCTTTGTGTAGGAAACCCTGCCTACACAAGTGTAGGCACCTGCTATGCCAACATCCCTTAGAGTCCCCCCACCTGAGAGCACAGGAAAGATGAAGAAAGGTGTTAAACCATAAAAGTTATTTTGTAATTTAAGCTCTTTGTAGGCAGAATTGAGAAACTGGTAATGGATAATACAGCACAATTTTGGTATTTTTTCTTAAACAAATTATATATCTGAAATTGTTGTCAGTACTCTGCCAGCTCTGTGTAGAGGGGATGCTGTATCAACTGCATACTGTTACGATAAGACTCAGCAGGCAGAAACATGTTTTAGTGAGCTCAATTCACCCACAGAGTCAAGATGCCTCCCTTATTAAAAAAAAAAAAAAAAAAAAACAAACCTACTTACCTAAAAAAAAAAAAAAAAAAAAAAAGGAAGAAAAAGGAAGCTATATTAGGCAGAAAGTTTTGGGTTTTTTGTTTTGCTCAAGAACTTAAAAATAAGGGAACTCTTCCAGGATACCGGAAATTTGAAATGGATAAGTTTCTCCTCTCGGTGTTTTCACACTGGCCTGACTGGGAAGCTATATGTACGTCCTCTTTGAGGGAAGATTGAATCTTCCTTTCCACTATAGTACTGTAAGCATTATACAAGGAAAACAATTAGAGAGCAAGGCTCACTCATGCTAAACTCCTGGAACCTATGAAGTCAGTGATAAAACTTCCACCAACACTGAATGCCTCAGAATTTTACTCTTTTTACTCAAGCAGAACTTTTGAAACTCAAGATTTGCCAGAGGATAGACTTAGTGTGATTCAGAGGTTGTTCCTGGACTAGGAAGGCTACTACCCCGAGTGTGTAGTTTTCTGCAGCTCTCCTGTGACTATTTTGTACATATAGATGAGTTATAACTCTTAGAATACACGTCTGTGCATTTTTTACTTACCTATGAACCCTGTGGGTCAAGTATTAAGTGCCATACAAACTATAGCTATAAACAGAGTGGAAAGTATCTGTAAGAGAAATGCCTTTTCCCCCTCCCTTATTCCCAGCTGAGTTATTCTAGGATCTGTCCTTTGGTTTTGGTTGTTCTGTCTTCTTCATCCCCCCCCCCCCGCCCCCAGCTGATAGTTTTCTTGATTGAAGTGGAAGGGAACAACCATTTTGCTCCCTTGACCTTGTTCTGTGCTGATTTCCACTCAGTGTGCTCACCACACTGATTTCACTGAAATGGTGTGGACAGTTCAGCACCCAGCACCCATTTAGAGAGAGACTTCTCTGTGGATTGACCCCAATGTAACATGATGTTGGTAGGACAGAGAGTTTGGATCATAAGCATACATCTGTTTTCCTATGATATCCCCCACCCCTCAGCTTGCTCTGTTCATAAAAGCATGGTTTATGAATTTGTCTGTTAAAAATATGGTCTGCTTTTCCAATGCACCAGTTTTACTTTCTGATTCATATAGAAAATATGTTGTGACAGTGCAATATGTACTCAAGGTTATTCTTACTGGTAGTAAAAAGCAGATTATCTCTGAAAACATATGGAGTCCTACACATACGCACATCTTCTGATGAACTGGAGGAGGCAAGTGGAAACAAATGCAAGCAGCACTTCAGGAAAAGGATAGCTACAAGTTGTTCTAAACCACACACAGTAAGAAAGAATACTGCTAGGCCAAAACAGAGAAAAGTTGGAAGAAGAGGCAAGGTAAAAAATATCTTAGCACAATGTATGTTGTATCATACATGGTATCCTGTCTGTTACAACTCCATTATATGCTGAAAGATTCAAGAATGTGTGGCATGGATGTATGTATGTATGTCACACCCAATAACAAAATGATGAATGAGGAAAATGGGAAAAGATTCAGAAGTGTCAAGCTTAATTCAGGGAATACATGTGTAAGTTAAAACTCCAGCCTAGCAAACACAATAAGGTAGGCAAACAACCACAGATTTTTTTTTTCTAGCATGTAACATATCCCTAGTTTCACCAGATGCCAAGGTGGGTCTTGTGTAGAATGGCATTGCACACACCCGCCACTAGCATGTTTTTTTGGATGAATGTAATTTGGTCCTTTCTGATTTATAGACAGAAGGTGAAATGACAAACCATCTCAGGGCAGTGGAGAAGGGCTGTCAGTTACACTGAAAATTTAGTTGTTTTGAGAATCATAAGAGAGACAGTAAAAATGGTGGTTCTAAGAGTCTGGGGACCCCTGCACAAAAAGAAAGAGGAGTTTGGCAAGTGATCTCTTCTTCCAGCAAAGGTATTAAAGATTCCTTTTTAGAAGCTCTCTGTAGAAGGAACATGGCCATCCTGCAGGTGGGATGCTACCAAATAAACATAAAGAAACACATGTGCCATACAAGAGAGGTACTACACAAAGTGAGAGTCTGGGAGTCTCTCCTGATGCTTTTAACACTTTTAGAAATTGCAGATGAGTGTGAAGCCAGCAAAGTTTATAATTTCTTTGTTACCCTTACTGCTTTAAGTGAGAACAAGCAAGTCTGGGTGTATCCAGAGTTATTTTCAAGGCTGAGCCACAGTTTATCTAATGGCTGCAGGACAGCTCGTTTCTATCACACACAGATGGGAGTTAGGATATCAGTACCTGTACCTCGTATTCCTACAAATTTTCCAGGTGAGTCTCTTGGGACTACTTCATGCCTGAGCCAAAGTCCATAGAAGCAAATTATTGTATTATTTCCAGGATAGGTCCTTTCATGTCTGAACACCCACTTCAGGGTGTCAGGAAAGCCACGGCGAGTGCCAGGGCTGTAACTTCCATGTCTGTGGATGTTTTGTAATGGAACTTGAGGGAACCCTAAACTCTCAAGACAGTAGCCCCAAGGCAAGCTGCCCTTCTGAGCCTTTATTTGAAACAGGGCCAGTGCTACTCTGTTATTCACCAGGACATGGGGATGCATCCCTTAAAGTGCGTGTGGTGCTCTGCTTCTGAGACATAGGGAACAAGAGAGAAGTTAATAAATAAACACAATTAAAAACCAAATCAGGTCTCTCATGAGTGCCTTGTCTTCTCTCTTTGCTCAAATTCTTTACATTCCAAAATCATATTGAAAAATGGGAGGCAAACGCACAATAAATGTTGTGAGCTGCTTTTTGGGCCATGCTGTTTCCATTTCTATGGCTATTTGAAAAGTGCATGAATGCAAAGCACTTTTAAACACTCTAAAAATCAATACAGAAGAAACAATAGAAGTACATTTATTCTTGTTTTATTCAATGTCAGTACTGCTGAGTTTTGCCTGACCAGATGTTGCAGAGTTTCAAATCTGTTCAACCATAGCTGTTAACAAAACCATCCTTCTTTCACCAAAATTAAAAAAATATACACATTTATTTTAGAAGATGTCTTTGGGGTTTTGTTTTTGTCTTTTTTTTTTTTTTTAATAAATGAAATAAAGATGCGATTTATCCATTACTGGTGCTAGTATTCATTGTGATGTCTGAGAGTAATAGTAACAAGGCTTTGCGCGTGTGCTGTTTACATGGTCTTTGCACAATTATTTACAATTCTGAATGCCTAGTTTTAACTCAGCAATACTGCTCCTGCTATTCCAGGGTGTTGTGGCTTTTTTTTTTTTTTTTTTTTTGAAAGAACACATGTTCAAGATAAGTAACGATTTTTCAGATAGAGGCTGGAAAAGCTTAAGTCTTTCCTCTCTGTGTGGTAGTTTCCCTTCTCTTTCTTTTCCCGGACAGAACTGACAAGCAGGCATTGTCCCTCTAGTGAGCTCTGCAGTATTACTTTGACCCTAACCCATCAATCTGCCTCAATTGGATAATGATCTGTAATCACTTTCTTTCAGGGGAGTCTATAAATTTGCCAAGGCCCCATTCTTCTCTGAAGGCCTCCTTATGTTCACTCCCATTTGTGCAAATGCTCTCTCTTTTACAGCACTAAATAGCCATGCACATGGCCCTTTCTGTTCAGAGGCACCAGGCTGCTCACTGTTGATTTTCCATGGCTCTGCTCTCTAAAAGGAGGCAAAGCTCTACATGCCAGGACTCAGCGGGGTGCAGGACGAAGCCACACCACTTCAAGAGCAGCCGCTTTTCTCATTAAGCCTGACCCATCATTAGGCTGCTTTGTGCTGGCCCTTGTAATCGATGAGAGGACTGTGTAGTGTGAAAAAGCTAATAAAGATGAGCATGAGGTGGTAGAGAAGGGACAGGGGAAGCAAAGACACTAACCCCTGTTAACAGAGAAGCCCTCCTTTCCCAAAGCTTAGCCACATGAGTGAGGGGCAAAGCTCGGGATAGCTGGCAGGGTGCAGACCCCTCTCGGTCATTTCTTTGATTATCTTGCACTTAATTCCCCAACCATCCTTGTGCTGTCCTCTTTATTGGACCTAAGAAATAGAACAAGCATGAAAGAAAGCTCATATCCTCCTTCCTCAGCCGACTTCCTTCTTCTGATTAAAGAAGATCAAAGGCTATAAAGCATCTAACTGAACTTGTGTTTAGCACAAGAGAAAGTCCACATGTGTGTGTGGAGTAATGGAGGGTGGTTTTTTTTCATATCCTCATGAGAGTTTCTAAGGTGCTGAGAACATCACAGAAAAGGTCAGAGAAGGTGAAACATACTTAAGTTGCTAATGTGTCTGGGGAAGGACCAGGTGTATACCTGCTTTGTGTCACGTTGGATACATGCTGCAAACACTGTAGGGATTAGAAGGAACAAATGAGAAAATAAGCAAGCTCTACCAAATGCACAGTGTTGAGGGATCATTGGCCATGGGAGGGGGCAAAGATGATATTCTCTCTGTTTTACCGCAGAGACAGCCACACCATGTCTAGAAGTGCTGTGCATATGGACATTGCACCAGAAATAAGCAGCAGGAATCTGTGGATATGACAATACGCCTTAGTGAAATGAAAAGATTCTCTTGCTTGGGGGAGGAGGAATGGTGCCTGTAATATTGTGTACACTGGTGAGAAAACATATGTAGTGAGGTTACAAAGGGATAGCATCAGATGTTGTACAAATGTGGGAGAGCTCAGTGAGGAACAATATCTGCCTTCCGAACAGGTGGCCTGCAGAGCCTACATCAGCCTTCAGAGCAACGGTCTCCATGCCTTCATACACACTCTGGTTTGCTTTGCGTGCCTCCATGGACAGGAAACACCATCAACACTTTACTGTCTCTCCTCTGTGTCCCTCCCTCTCCCCTTTTCCCAAGGGCAAAGAAGCAGAGAGAGGGCAAAGTATGTTACTCATACCCATAGCCTGAGAGAGCATTTGTGGCTGGCTTTTGTGTGAGAAGTGTAACGAAGAGATGACCACTTGCATTCTCCCTCATACCTGTTGCTCAAATGAGTCTATGCTGAACTGTTCAGAAGTTTTTAATATTAAATTTAGCTTTTCTCTTCTCAGATATATGCAAAATTACACAGAGAAGATCTCAAGCTTATAAATTAATGTTTGCACATCAATAAAGCTAAGTCCTATCCATAGTCTTAAATTACCACTGTTGTCCACAATAGTTCTGTCTCATCTTCTTTGTGACTACAGAAAGTCTCAAAAAGGCTCAAAGTAGAAGGGAATTGTTAAAACTGCTTCTGTGTCTACTAAGCACATTGCTGATATTAGTGAATTGCATTGCTATTTTTTGTTTATAGGCATTGATGAGGGGAAAAAGTTAATAACTAAGCATCATTCTTGTTTAGTGAGTTGAAGCCTCTCTCTTCCACTAAACACCTTCATCCCACCCATCATGGTCCTCTACTCCAACTGAGTGCTACAAATATAGCCTCTGTGCCAACACCAGAATTTAAGAATTGCTGTGAATAGACTGTAACCAAGTGTAGAAATATCACCTGAGGTGAGAAAGCTATAGGAATTGTGTTTTTTGTTTGCTGAGGTTTTTTTGTTTTTTTTTGTTTTTTTTTTTTGTTTGTTTTTTTTTTTATTCTTTGAAAGAAGCAAATTCTAAGAGCATTGCATAACAGAGGTACCCACTTCGAAACAAAAGCTGCTTGGTGCAGTATTTTCTGTTAGCATTCTGCATCAGCTGTGCCATTCAATGTTTTTCACACGGGATTTCATGCTGCTGTCAAGGAGAAGGCTCACAGATTTACTTGATTTGAAACAGGGATGCCTAGTAAGTTGTTATGGGCAATCTGGATGAATATGTGTTGGCATTTGCCTTATTTTCATTCTACTCAAGACTTCAAATGATAACCATCTCAAAGGTAATTTGGTTCCATTGTGTTAAAAATTCCATTGGAAAGTTGCTTTTTATTGTAACTTGTTAAATGCTTAATTGATATCATGTAATAAAAAGAATCAAAAACCCCTCTGGTCCCTCTCAGGAGCTCAAGTTAGCTCCGGTGGAGCCAGCTCCGTTGCCATTTCCAAGTTCTTCTGTAGTGATCTAGCAATTCATCAGTGTCAACGACACATGGGAACTCTCATGTTTGCAAAAGCCTGCAAGGGATCCATGTCCTACATTTCAACAAAAATCACAAAATCACATTTCAAGGTGGCCAAAGTTATGGAAACATCAGGCAAATGATTGCTAGCCCTTTTCTGAAGTGGATGGTAAACCATGGAGAAACACGCGGAAGGAAGAGGTTAGCAGCTGCAACAGAAAGGGGAATGCTCCTTTGAAGTACCTAGAAAACTGAAAACTAAGCATATTGTCAGGATGTCAGAAGCATTTGGCTACTGCAGAAGAAGTGGTATGAGAACCTAAACAGGTAAATATGTTGATACATACATGTCACAGAAATCACAGCAGAGTATTCATGGAGTAACTGATGAAGATCTGTGATTCATTGCTTTATCTTCACTGGCCTACATTGTGGTAGAAATTTTTCTCCACCCTCTCTCTACAGGTTCCCACCTGATTGTTTATGTTCTTGTCAGAAGTTGCAACAAGGCCACAAGGATGTAAGCTTGAGTCTGCCTCATGCCTCACCATGACTATGTAAGAACAGACGCAATCTAGCCTGTAAAGAACAGCATCATAAAGTATGAGATTCCTTGCTGCTGTGCATTATGTTTTATGGCTAACTGCCTCGGTCTCCCGCCAGTCAAGCTGCGGCAGCATGAGAGCAAACACAGATACTCAGTGTACTCAGTATTCTTGTTTAGAGCTTCCTAGACTTTGGAATACTATAGTAGGTGATCTGATATTTATATATCAAAGTTGTAGGCCTCTTAAGATGGTTCCTACAATTTTTCTTGCTCCTTACTTCACAGGAGATAGTCTACATTGTCTCAGGCTGATCAGGCAATTTTTGGGTAGAAAGTTCAGACTCACTGTTAAATTGTTTTCTAACTTACTGGTAAAATTGGCTCTCCAGAGGATGATAATTAAAGGATGTGCAGTGCTAACAGTTTAGAGAAGACTGGGGACAGCACCTGTACACACAAAGTTATTTTACTTACTGCCACATCCTTAATACTTAGAAACACGACAGAAAAAAATTTTTTTTTCACAACTTACTGATAAAAAATGCCATTTGGTAACACAGCTATACATGTTAACTTCTGTCAGGACATAAAATATAGAATGTACATGACATCCATTTATATTTAAAATAAGGAGAGTAATGAGAGTAATGATCCATCAGTGTGATTGCATTGATTGCACTGAGATTGTATCAATTCCTTGACAATTTGCTGATGATCTCATTGGAGCACTGAATCTTTCTGATTTATCTATAACTTCCTTCATGCTGCAAAAGTAAAAATGCTGAAATTGTGCTAAGCACTTGAGTGCTAAGATATATTTTAAATGCCCAGCAATTGATTGAGTTGAATAATTGCTACTGTATTCTGACTAAATCAATGTCATAGAGTTAAAATAGTAAGCAGTTGCTTGCATTGTGAAAAACAATGTTCAAATTAACTTCATAAGGAACTGCTTTGTGTTATCTTCCTGCTTTTCTTAATTCATAATATATTGCAAATCTGATTTCTGTTTGTGGCAATGTTTTTGCTTTTTGCCTGTTGTTGAAGTGGGTGCATGGGTAATCTACTCTTCTTACTCAGCGGATTTTTACTCATGCCGGTTGTTGTAGGCAAATCTCTTCCTGAAGACAAGTCAGGCCTTATACATATGTTTGAGAAATGTATATGCCTCTTCACACCATATAACTGTCATTTGCTGGTCTTTTTTAAAAATTTTTTTTAATATTTATTGTTACTTTAATACAGTCCTAATGCCAAGACAAATTCTCATGTTTACGCTAACACATCTATTAATAGCAAAATCTTAGAAACTCATGAGTGGCAAATTTACTTGAACCTGGGATCATTGGTTACAAGGGGTCAAAGATGTCTAAAGTCTAGGGATGCTGTCTTATATTCATATCTCAGAATAAATTCCCGAAGGTGACTTTTTTTGCTCCCAAAGTTGTCTTCTCCTGGTCTAATGATCTCAGTTAATAAAATGCTGTGTTCTGAAATCTACCTCATTCCCACCAGGAGTTGCGTGATGATGTTTTCTTTTTAACTGACTAATTATTATTATTGTAGACATTTTATTTACTCCAAAGTGGTTTGGGGATAATTGATTAGGTTGCGCCATGTCATGAAAGAACAGATGGCAGTCTAGTCTGTCAGCTCATCTGCAGCATATGAGAATGCTAAGAAAATTAAAAGGGAGGGGGAAAAAAAAAGAAAAAATGAGAAGAAAAGAAAAAAGAAGGTGAATAGGAGGGAAGAGGATTGAGCTAAGCTGTGCTTGCAACACAAAAAACTTCTTTTAGTGGGTGGTCCTTTGGGAAGGTAATCGGAGATCTGCAATATGTCCACTACAATCAACAAAAGGGTACAATACTTCTCTGCAGGGAATTGGGTAGGGAAGAACTTGTTTAAATAAAATTGCAGGGTTGTCAGAATGTTAAACTAATTCTCTAATGTTCTGTGCATTGTCTGGGGAATTTTGGCTTTGCATCATTTGCCGTACTGAAGTACTGAAAAAATATTTTAATAGATGTGCTTTGGAATGTGTTAACATGTATTTTAGCTTTGGAAACCCTGACTGTGTTTAACGACAACTAAAAATGCTATTAGAAAAGCTGCATTATCCCGTGTTCTCTCCCTGCATCCCCTCTCAGATTTTACATGCCTCTTCACTTAGTAGAACTGTTTATCTCAATGCAAAGGGAGTTTAGTTTGCTGTTATTCTGATTGGTTGGCACCTGCTTTTTTTTTTTGTTCATGTGTGTGTTAATTATTTATCAGTGATGAATTACCATGGAAAAAACTGTATGTGGGTTACTGGCATATAAAGGAATGTAAAGTCTTGGACTGATCTCTCTTTAGCATTTGTATTTATGTATATGAAAAAGGGGGGAACAGCAAGAAAATGGCAAGAACAGATGCATGCACTGTCCATTCCAGAGCTCACCAAAAATAGTAATCATTATGCCTGCAGAATCCAAAGAGAGAGATCTAGAAGAAAGTAAGTGATTTTTATGCAAAAGTTAACCTTTATAGACCTGATTTTTCCCTTACATGTTAGGGGGTATTTATGCTTTTGCAAAGTAGCACTAAACTTCAGCAAATCAAAAAGGCAAGACTTCAGCACCATCCTCCCTGTGAGGTACAAAACAGGGAGCCTCTAACTCAAGTACAGAACAGGGAGCATCAATTCCCAGTCAAGTTACCCCAACAAGGTTGCTGCATCAGCTGGAGGGCTGAGACCAGCAGAACTGTTCGCTTCCCCAGTTTAGCCCATTTTCTTCCCCTCAGCATTCTATCACTCACCAAAGGATCTGCTATGGAGCTCCCACAGCCCAGCAAGGAGGAAGACTCCTCTCACTGTCCTCTTTCTCTTGTGTCTAAGTAATCGTGTGTGAGGGCAGGAGAAAATAGCACTATAGCAGGAGCTTTTTGTTAGGTAGCACTACAATCTTAGATTTATGAGAACCCCCCTCCTGTACCATGATCCCAGTGATTTAGGTGCTGGACAAATAAGTTTCTTGCCCCTAAAATCTTACAGTCCTGGAAGGAAAGGAGGTCACAGGGATTTGTCATTAAATCCAGAAAGGGACAAGATTAAACCTTTGCAATCCAACTGTGGCTTGTCTTGCAGTATATTGTCTGTCAGCCCAGTGACCTTCCCTCCCTCAAGTGTATAACTGTGCTTTCATTTAAGTAATTGCAGTAGAAACTACTGGTTATATTTTACTTCTGAGAGGTAATCTTCTCCCACTGGTAATTGTGAACTGGCAAAGTCCTGTTTCTGATTTTTCTGGCTGTGCTGGTCTTTCCACACATCTGGAACAGCTGTTACCCCAGTGAGCGGCTTTTCTGCTGTCTGCATACCTTCCCCAGTGCTGATCAGCTCCAAAAAGATCTGCCCTCATCACCTTCACAAACCTTTTCTGTTCAAAGGAAAAAAATTGCTAGAGTTTAATCGCTGCGTAAGTATTTGAACCTTCCTCTTTATCATAAACGGTCAGTGAAGATTAGTTCTTGTTGGATTGCGAGTGAAGGATTAATTACACTGACCACAGATGGGCACAGTGCAAAGAATGTCGGTAAACTCCCCACACAGCTCTCTAAAAGTACTTTAATTATGGCCTGCATAAATTTCTATTCCAGGTTTCGGACTCCCTTAAGCAGAGACTACCAACTGTCCTAAATTGCTTGGTGGTTTGTTGAGGTGGAAATGTATCCTCTGCGGACTAAACTCATTACTGGGAGGTTTATTAGTGAGAAGGTAGTGTAAGTCCATTAATAAATGAGGAGTGAGGCAAAATCAATTATGATTTTAATATGACTGAACCACTAAGCTTCTTTTTTTGAATCTATCATTTAAAGGGAAATAAAAGAGTATGGGCAATTAAGAAGCAGTAAGGATCATAGCTGATATGGTTATTGATAGAGGCAGGTAAGTAAGTACCTGAGAAAATTTAAATACACAAATCAGCAGAACACAATGATGTGATTTCCCTCATCTTAAGCAAATTTGTGAACATACTGAATCACTAACACTGGTGCCTGGAAAAAAACAGAATATCTACAGCATAAAATGCAGGGAAATTGAGCAGGGGGAAAGAGAAGTCCAGCCATTTAGCATCTAGCAGATGTAATCTGCCTGTCCAGTAAAATGATGGAGCTATTGGGGCAGAAAATCTGAAAACTGATAGCAAAGAACGGTACTGTAGAAGTAGCAAGTACCTATTCCAAACTGTGCCACATCAACTTGTGTACTGCAGCTGTTCTCAGCTTCATGACAGGGCAGATGAAGGGAAGAGGACAGAGGTGACGTTCAGAAAGCATTAGGTTGTGTGCTTCACAAAATTGCCTTTGGAAAACAATGCCAATTGGCAGGGATGGGAACACTGTCACATTAGCTGAAGATGGCTAAATGTTTCTAAAGGGAAAGTTGGGACAAATGACAACAGGTTTCTGACTTGGGGAGTTTGAAACTGAGTTTTTGCAGGAATTGGCATGTGGCCTAGTTTTCTACAGCATCTTTTTTTACAATCTGGAAGATGGAACAGATAGTATGTGAATAAAATTTGGAAAAGATAGTAGGTGGAAAAGAGCCAGTAATAACAATACTTCAACTGTAGAGTATGAGGAGGGTCTAGAGATATTAACAGTGCAAAGAGGAAATGAATAGTGTAAGGACCACTGATGTACTGAAATGAAAGGGGGCCACAGCACTGAAACATGCAACTTGCCACTGGCAGTGCTTACATGGCACAGCATACTGCTTCTTTTGGAGCAGAAACCAAAATAAAATGAAACAAAAGTCCGATGGGAACGAACAGCTGAGGTGGGAGTACAGTGTGGCTACAAGTCACCTGAACATTGAGGGAACGTGATAGGGCTATCAAGCTGTGCAGGCTGAAGACTTGGCTAGAGATCCACTCTGCTCAGATATTTAAGAAAAAAAAAAAAGCAAGCCCCATGGATGATATAAAGGTGGGGAGTTGAAAGGGATTTAAACACCACTAAGAAACCCAACTGCCCTGTTTCAGCCAGGCCCTGCTCCATTATCATACCCATACAGTGATTTCTTCCTGCCGGGAGTCTTTGTAAGCCTATGTTTGTCACTCCCAGTTGTTGCTGAGTGAAGCTTCATTGATGTATTTTTGCACCTTCCAAATGTGATAGTTTAATATGAGATATCAGATATCTTTTCTTTTATTATTGCTTCAAGGCCTTTGTGGTTTTATACAGTGAAGAACTTTTTTTTTTTATGGACTTTGAATATTTTCTGTGCACTCTTTTTCAAACTATTTTCACTCACACACTCCTCAGTAGTTTAAGACTGCCAGTATGTGTTAATGGAAGCATATATTCCCACTATCAAGCAGAGAGCTATGATTTGATTTATTCCGTCTATGCCATGGTTGGATTCCTGGGCTGGATTGGAGAACAGACTTGATTAAGTGAGGATTTGATCCCATACTCACATATACCAGGGAGAAGGTTCCCATTATTTTCTGTCAGTAGGGGTCAGGCTTGGAAAATCCTGCTTGACTTGAAGAATAGTCATCTAGGGAAATTTTTTGTCGATTTCAGGAAAATCATTGTGAGTTATTCTGTAAAAGGCAATGTGTCTTTGATTTTCATCAGTTCTTATTGTTTTATTAGAAGGTCTTCCTGAACTTCAGGGTAAGATTTTGCATTTTAGATCTATACTTTGAAATGATGAAATGTGGATTGATGACATTCATGATGGCTTTATAAGAAAATGTGAACCACTGTAATTAATGGGATGACATGCTATATTAATTTTCTCTACCTTAAATATTAGAAGTACATTTTCTTTGTCCTGGTTGAATGATTTAGTTACACTGGCTGAAATGTTTATATTTGTACTGTAATGTTTTGATAATTATTTAGTTTAAAAGATTACATCCTGGAACAATTTTTACTAAAAAATGGTAGCATGAAAATTTGTTAAAAGCATATGTAATATTTATGGCTAAACAGAAACTGTTAAGAAAGGTTCTGTAACTTGTATAGCAATTAAGAGGGGCAAATTCTTCTTGCTTGAGTTTTGTTTTCTCAGGCTTTTTATATGACTGAGCTTGTTGCAGCAATCAGCTGATTGCTCTTCATGTCCATAAACTTGGTCTCTATGGAGAGATCAAAACATCTGGGAGTTTTATACTGAATTTTGCCCTCAACCAACTGGATTCTGAAAAACATAAAACTGAATAATTTCTATGGTAAGGGGCTATCTTCTCCGCATACCAAGTTAAAGCCAGTGGGGTTCCCTCCCTAAAAGAGTGCAAATAAACTAACAATAAATCAAAAGTCATGCAAAGCAAAACTGGGAAATTTCATCAAGCTTTTAAAAAAAAAATATCAGTGTCAGCAGTCTTTGAGATGATGACTGAGAAGAGGCATGTTAATTAAGCAGGTCTGAATAGGCCAAACCTCATGAAAGCCTGTGAGTTTGAAATACGTCTTACAGTGATGCACATCTTTTTGAAATTTCAATAGAAGTGTCTGTTCCAGCAAAAGATCATCAGGCACACTGAGTGGTTGTCACTCAAAGAAAACACAGTAAAGTCACATCTTATTCTCTGACAAAACCTCATGAATAAGGGGCCTCCACAGCACCCAGAGTTGTCCAGGCTGTACCCAGCCAGCATGGTATTAACATCTATGACAAGCCACATGTCGTTTGGCCTGTCATTAAAGACTCTAGCAGACTTTCTGTTGATGTCCAGTTCACCTGCTAGTGGTACCAATGCCTGCTTCACCACCAGATGCTAAATGCTCTGGGTCCATTTCCTACATGCTGTTGTGTGAGTAGAAGGGATTGAGTAGTCTGTCCCTTTGGAAGGCTTCTCCCACTTTTGTCTCTGATGTGAATACGGAAGGACCTCTGCTTTTGGTTTCTATCTTTTTTAAATGATGCTTGCCATTTTTAGATATGCCTTGGTGTAGCATCTACCTTTTTCACAAGAGTACAATTATCTTTGAAGTAATCTCTCCCTAGCTGGTGAAACTTCCATCTTTCACTTTTTCTGTTTAAGATATTTTTAGTCAGATTTAGAGATTACACATGATACCTTACAAGCTTGACCACTGCCATGGCTGTGTGCTATCAGCATGATGCAAACGTATGAACATATCAAGGTATCAGTTGCCAAATAAGTTGCCTCAACTGACAATATGCATATACTTGGATGGTCAAGCCATGCCACAGCAGTAGACATGGAGAGAAGCGTAAGCTAAATAATTGCTTGGTGTGGGCTACACATATGCAAGTGGCCAGCTAAATACACTGACCAGCTGGGGGTAAAATTAACCATAGACTGTTAGGTTATGTCCCCAAGCTGGTGAGGTGCTGATATCTGTGGGACAGCAGAGTTGTAAGGACCTCTGCTGATCTGCTTGCCAGGTGTTTCTCAGGGAACCCACAGCACAGCTCAGCAGAAGACCCAGCAGTCCTAAATCTCCATCCATGGCCTTTACTGAAAACCATGTTCCCTCTGGGGAATACTCAGATCTTTAAGTCCCATAGTGGGGCAAGAAAGCAACTAGATTAATAGTATCTTACATTTATTAATGTCTACAAAGCAGTCCACCACAGGAAGTCAAGCACTTGTGTGACATTTTGATGTGGGATTTGGCCACAGATTCCTGGTGCCGTGAGCTGTGCTTCCAGGGGTTATGACTCAATACAGAACCCTTTGATTAAGCACAGTTGTGCACTCCTGAGGGACAGCACACCTGGCTTTGGTGAAATTCTGCCCAGCTGCACTTCTTGCTTGGGAATTATCTTCATATCAGGCTTCTGCCCTTTATCAGTCACAACTCTACCTTGTTGTATAGAGAAAGGAGGTTGTGTTGTGATAAATGTACATGTACTTACTCTGTTGGGAACCTGAATCCACAAGGTACCCTTCATGTGATGATTATCCCTGAGCTGGCAACTGTCCTATTAATTTGGAGACATTTTCAGCCTAACAGACCAGCCTGCTCTCCAGCAAAATGCAAGGTAAAGGATGAAACTGAGGAAAGCCCTGAAATATCTGTTTAATTTTAAACAATTGCTTGAGTGAGCTCTGTACAACTTAATCATGGGCTAGAATGAAACATGTGTAGGAGTACTGTCAGAAACAGGGATGAAAATCAAAGACAGCACCTCACGGGCTGTAAATCAACACTGACCTTTTTGCACGTAGCGAGAGCTCGGGCTCACACTGTCCAACACGGTTGCTGGCTGAGGTGACTGCTTGCTTTCCAGCCCGAGGCATTCCCAGGCTTCAGTATCAGTTCCAAGTCTAATATTTTCATGCAAGCCCACCACTATGTGTCAGTTCAAAGTGATTGCTGTGAGCTGGTACGTGGCCTGCTGTTTCTTATTTTTTTCCAGGATGTTTCCATGTTGTTTTCACAGAGATGTGACACTGAAGCAGGGAAGAGTCAAGGGTGGAAATCTTGCTAATGTAGGACTGAACAAACTCCTCCACATCCGAAGATGCTCTTGTTTCTTTTTCAGAAGGCATATAGAAATGTGACTAATCCATACTATTAAATGAACAAAACTGAAAATGCTTTAAACCAATTAAGCAAAAACTAGAAGCTTAGAGGACTAAGAGGACTAAACCACTCACTTTCCCCCCTAAAAGCCTCCTGCAGAATCCAAGTGATATATGGACAGTCTGGGAAACTGTAAACCCCACTTCCACCTGAAAATTTGGTACTAGCTGTTTCCCCCCCCCCCCCCCCCCCCCCCCCCCCGCCATTTGAAGTATATTTGAGATCTTGTTTGCACTCTCAGCGTATGTTTGTTGACTGTCAACTACAGATTTTGTCTCACAGGCAACTGATGGTGCCACATCTTACATGGTAGTGCAAGAGCTCTCAGCGATGAAAGTTGAAGCAGAAAGCTAGAAGGGACAAGAATAGGTGTTATGACGTCAAGCCTGACTGAGTGTCCTGCTGTGTCCTCAGAAATACTATGTACATTAGCAGGTGAGGAGGGAGACCTTTCCATCTTATTCACAAGTTGAGAGCAATTTCAGCACTCTGCGTAGGTTTTCTGCATAGTGTAATGAGGAGGGACTTGTGATCTAACACCAGCCATGGGACATGAAGAAAGCATACTTGCTTGAATCCTAATTCAAGATGACCTGAGGAAAAGGGATCTTAATTTTAAACATTGGAGTGATAGGCAGCTGAAAGATTAATTTATTTTTTTAGCAGCATATATAGAAAGCCTGAAAGAATTAAATGAAGCTATTTATTATTTTCACAGAATCATCTAGGTTGGAAAGGGCCTTGAAGATCATCTAGTCCAACCATTAACCTATCACTGACAGTTCCCAACTACACCAGATCCCTCAGTGCTATGTTGACCTGACTCAAACACCTCCAGGGATGGGGACTCCACCACCTCCCTGGGCAGCCCATTCCAACGCCTAACAACCCCTTCTGGAAAGAAATGCTTCCTAATATCCAGTCTAAACCTTCCCTGGCGCAATTTGAGGCCATTACCTCTTGTCCTATCACTTACTACTTGGTTAAAGAGACCAGCTCTCTGCAACCTCCTTTCAGGTAGCTGTAGAGGGCGATGAGGTCTCCCCTCAGCCTCCTCTTCTCCAGACTAAACACCCCCAGTTCCCTCAGCCGCTCCTCATAGGACCTGTGCTCCAGACCTCTCACTAACTTTGTTGCTCTTTGGACACGCTTGAGTAATTCAATGTCCTTTTTGTAGTGAGGGGCCCAAAACTGAACACAGTAGTTGAGGTGCAGCCTCACCAGTGCTGAGTACAGGGGCAAGATCCCTTTCCTGTCCCTGATGGACATTCTGATCATCATAGTATTTATTATCAGTGTTGCTCATGCACTCTGTAACAATTTGCCCTGAAAAGGGATGCAGTCCAGGGAAATTTGCTAAAGGGAGGGAGGACACTGCAATCCCATGGATGGAATATGTTACATCTTGCTGGTTTATAGGTAAAGTGTTTACCTCTTTACCGTTTGGTCATTCCTCTTAGCCCTTCATTTAATCTTTATGTCTTTCTCTTTCAGTAGATTGGAGTTTTGTGCTAGTTTAAAAAATATGCTTCAAAAAGTACACAACCTGATAGTTCCCATGCTTCCTCCCTGGGTGTCCCAAAGTCACTGCATTTTGCTGGTACAGATCCTTATGATAAAGGAAACTTAAGCTGTGTATTTGTACCTAGATGGTGGGAGAAATTCTAGCTGTGTTGATGTTACTTCTCCTGTCTCCATATTCTAGAGACACCCATTTCACTCACTGAATTTCAAGAGAGAAAGTCCAGCAGAAAATCCTTGGGAGTCCATTGAGCTCACTCTTTCTCACTGCTGTGTAGCCCTCTTAAAATCAACTGCTTCTGGTATCAAGGCCATCAGAGTCCTCATTAGGACCCTGATGCAGAGATCCCTGAAATCCATGGAAAAGATCCCAGTGACTTCACAGGTTTTGGCTCAAAGCCTGTTTCTGAAAAGGTTGAGAAACTCTGGGCTCTGTTCTCCTGCTGTCATAAATTAGATGAAGCACTGTTGTCATCAATGAACTTGCACTGGTGTAAATGGAAGGTGAATTAGGTCATAGACTTTTTTTTTTTTTATTATTCCTAGGATGTGACACAGGGAAAAAGCATTATGTTAAACTGATAGAAAAGCCAGTTTTATTGAATATAAGAAAAAAATATGTTTGAGGGGAGTAGTAACCTGGAAGCCACAAAAGGAAGAAAGACAGTATGTTTCTCTGAAGACGCAACATCTGTAAGGCCATAATATAGTAAGACTTTAGTTACACATCCCATGTGGACTATGTTACTTGCCTAACTATTTTATTGTAGCAGAAATTTGGCTTGCTTTTCAGGCCATGAAATATCACGGACAGTAAAAGAAGTAAAGTTATTTTCCTGCCGACATCATTGTCATGTGGCTTCACAATTTTACAAACCAAATCTCTTCTAGGTTTGGTTTCTAAGAGAAATCCTGTCTAAAATGAAACGAATGAATTTTCAATAAATGGGTAGTAGCTTGAACAGATCAAAACAACCATAGGATTGAATTTGATTCATAGTACAAACCAGAACCCACATCTATACTTCTTTCAGTTTGTTTTAGAACACCTGAAGGCTGAAAAAAATAACCTGAAATGCACTTATATATGAAAGAGAATACATTGATGGAGATTTCTCTGAGTAAGACACCATTTTCTTGGGCTCCATCACCTAGATGAATTAGTGGAGCTGAGACTCGAAGAGAAGAAGTAATGCAAAGAGCAAAAGCATTCCTACAATTGATAGGCAATCATTTTTATTCAGACTCCAAAATTTCTTAAAGTTGTCATAAATGATTGCACTGTGTATAGGAATCAGTGTGGTCATCATGGAAGAATAATAATTCTTGAGAAAGAAGCACAACTGCTATTGAATGGAGCATGACCTTTCAAAAATTACTGAAATCTCTCTTACATTTACTCAGACACCAGTCACTAAATTAACCTCTCTGTTAACTAAGATGAGGTCAATGGAGTTGTTATCTCAAGGATAAATTACCATAATTTTTCCAGGTATTGGCCAAGCAGTCAATATTTTTAGAAAAGGACACAACAAATTAATCAGCAACAATTTGAATGTGCTAGAAAAGAAAGAAAAATAGAAAGAAAACAATTTCTGAGTATTTATTCTTTTACTCTCCATAAATACCTCATATATATTGATTTATATAAAGTATCATGTGCATATATACGTACACACACGTGCATATATATGCATTTATACATATGCGAGCTCTCTATTTTTTATGAAAGATCAAACCATATGTTTGATAAAACAAAGACAGGTCCTAAGACACAGCAATACTATGAACTACAGGAAGGCTTAAGTTGGATGCAAAAGGAGAAGCAACATGTCCAGTGTTTTAGCCAACTGCCTTTGCAAAGACGTGCCCAGCTCAAGTGTGTAACAAGTATGTCAGAAACCTGATTTCTTCATTTATTTTGCAAATGGTTGCATGTGCAGTCACTTCAGTGTTCAGCTTTCTATTTTGCCTGTTCAAATGAGATGACAGAGATTTTACATCATGCTGTCTAAACACCTGAGATTTAGCTTTAAATATGGTAAATTTCTTTCCTGTATTTAGTGTCTTTAATAACCTGTTGACCCGGTTATCAAACCTTATTCAGAATAACCTGAATTTATTTTTGATAGAGTGATTGTCTCGTTTCTTGTTTGCTCCCCGCCCCCAAGAATTGTTCAATGAAATGCATTTTAGAAACTTTGCTGAGATAAAATGTAAATTACTATTAGTCAGGCTGGCAGGTGATTTCAGCCAGTATTGTCTTATAATTCAAACTGTGCAGATCCCACCTGGAATGCCAGAATATCCTCTGCAATCACAAACTTGATGATAAGTGATCTCTATGTCTTTTAGAGACACTTTGTAACACAGGGCAGGACTGCAGGTTTAAGTTTAAAAGGAGCATTTCAATCTCAGGATAACTCTTTATTTATATCTTTTTTACAGAGGTTTTTCTGCTGGGTGATTAAAGCATCAGATCCTGCTCTGAAGCTAGCTCCCTTTCAGGGCTCTAAAGAAACTCACCACTGAATGAAAATAATTTCAGGAACAATTAGAGAAAAGGTCAGCATAAATTCTTCCTGTATCCACGGCATTAGCATCACCCAAGTGTCTCTTGCTTACAGTACGTTGTGACAAAGTAAAAGCTATTTCAGCTGTTATATTGTGATGGCTGTTATTTATGGAACATAAAAGGATACTGAAATACAAAAGGGTTTGAAAAGACCAGGGTAAGATCAGATAAAAAAAAATGAGAAAGAAACAGGCATCTTGGGATGGTAACTACCCTGCCATGTACTGACAGGGAGGTTGTATATTTTTAGAATATACTGAAAGGAATGGTGCTTTTACTTAGGTTTTTATGGTTTACCATGAGATGCAATTTTCTGGCCTTATATGCAGTTGTAACAAAAGTCAGAGAGATTTTATGATAGCTGCCAGAGTTCATAAATGATGGCATACACTAAAATATTTATAGAACTGTAAAATCTTGATTTCTCTCTGGTTTAGCAGATGGGGTCCTAAAACTGGTTCCCAGATTGTCACATTTCTTTACCCTTTGATGACAAAGAAGCCTGTTATCACTTTTTTTTTTTTTTTTTTTTTCCTTTGGAAAGCAAGTTCACTAGTGTAATCAAGTTCATACTTCTATCCAATTATACACACCAGGATCTCATGAATTAAGATGTGTCAACCATATAAGATTTGTAATTATTCAAGGCAAAGGGCCTATCATTAAACATCAGGATCCAAGCAGCCTCGCCATCTCTCTGACCAATATCCATTGACTCATATCAGTATAATTGCTCGCCTATATACTGATGAAAATCTGCTTCCTGATCATTATGCTGCATCCACACAGCTCGGGTAACTGTTACTTATACACCAAAAGTGGTGAACTTAGGTGCCTGCTTGGTACAAAGCAGCAATATAGCACATCTATTTGTTTCTCTTCAAGGTGTTTTGTAGTCCTCAAAGAAAATGAATCCCTATAGCACTGCTAAACTCAGCTGTACTTCAGAATTAAAACTGGTGGTTAGGGGTAGCAGAAGCAGAATAAATAATCTATGAAGCAGCATTTTTCAATTGCTGACCAGGATTTACTTTACATTAAAAGACTTTTCATTAAAATTGAAGTTGCTGAAGAAGAGAAAGCATCAAGTCATGTAACTGTCCTTTATTTTATTTTCACGAGAAGGTTTCTAGATTTTAGCAAATAATCAATGAATGAACATGCAGTACCTACACCCCTCTACTGTATTTCCAACATTCATTAAGCTGCATATACATTCTGTTATAATGATTGTCTAAATATTTACAAGTTAGAAAAGAAAAATAGGGTTTGGGGTCCCATTTTTCTGGGGACTGTCCAGACAAACTAGAAATGCCACCACTGCTGAGACTTAGAGCATCAGGCAAGATATAAATTATGAACCTAAATGTATTTTTAAATGTATTTGGTATAGTGCTGTAGTTTACTGTTTATTAGTAGTATCTACTGGCATTATGTCTGTAGAGGTGGAAGACATAACAGCCAGGCACACATCAGAATGCCATGGCGAACTGCAGCAAATCTGAATATCAAACTTCAGAGTTAGTTCTTCTACTGAGAGATCCCAGCACAAAACACTGCTTCACCAACAGAGCCAAAACCCTTTATAACAGCTGAAAATATGGTCAAACTAATGATTGGGCTTGTTGTGGGATTTTTTTAGAATGTATTTTTTTAAATACAGAAAAAGCTTTACTTCTTAGTTTACAATTCCTAACTGCCTGACTTCCCTCCCTTCCTTCCTTCCTTCCTTCCTTCCTTCCTTCCTTCCTTCCTTCCTTCCTTCCTTCCTTCCTTCCTTCCTTCCTTCCTCCCTCCCTCCCTCCCTTCCTCGCTCCCTCCCTAAAACAGCAAGCAAGGGAAACAAAGAAGTTAGAGAAGTATCTCTTATTCAGACTCCGTAGGCAGAGCTTTTATGTAAACTGCAGTGATTAGTATTTTACTTTATATAGGAAATCTTTATTTCTTCAATAAAGTGAGTCTCATTTCCAAAAAGCCAGTATTTTCTTTCCCTCTCAGTCTCTCCTCCTCTCTTTTTATGTGTCCCCAGCATCTTTTTGTCTGAGTATATCTCAAGATTTTTTAAATAGATAGAATAACAACAATAAATAGCAATCTCTCATTTTTTAAATGGAGTTAGGGAGAAGTATCTTAATGAGTATTTATAGGGTTTTGTTTATTTGTGTGGATATGAGAATTGCTTTAACCAGCTGGCCTTCATCTAAGCATTGTTTTGCTTTGGTTTTAAGTGAATGCTGGGAGATGATGTTATTTGCATCCAAGATAAAGACAGTGTACTGCTAGAACTTCTGCATATATTACCTCACCAGCTCATTTCATGATTTCAAGTCAGACATGAAATAGTACTAGTGTATTGCGGAAAGACTCAGATGGAAATTTGTTGACAGCTGCCTTGGTGATGGAGATCTATCTGACTTCAATATGCTGGTGAGTTTGATTTGGTAGGAAAGACCTGAAGCTGTTACATTCATTGCTATTCACCTCTGTTTTCTTTTGGAGGTAGAAAAAGAGTATTAGAAGATAGGCAGCATTAAAAGTGTTGCACAGAATATGTAGAGCTGTGTCTTATGAGAGCCGTATGACTACACAAAAACACCAAATCCCTGAGCATTGGCCCCAAATCTGCTTGCCAGAGTTTTCAGACATCTGCCAAATGGCACTGTTGGTTTTGTTTTCTTATTTTTATTTCTTATTAGAAAACAGAGTTTGAAGTCTGGATTATAGCTGTAGAGCTGTTAGTACTGAATACCTTTTTATCTAGTGACTGATAGGTAGACATACTTGTTATCATCAGCACTATCTGGGATCCACTTTTGGGAAAAGGTGGGTTGAGATTGGTGCTAGTCAGTCAAGTTTCTGTGCACATGGTAAGAGTGAAGACCCATACACCAAGCTTCCATTTTTCTGACTGTGTTTACTTAATTCTTCAGCATGGACTCTGAGGTCATGAACATGTGTACCTCACAGACATTTTAAAAAATATTATGTTTAATTTCAGAATATGAATCTACAGGCACAAGCTGTATAGAGTTTGTCACCACTGAGTAGGCTTCCTGGATCTCCAGTGAACAGCAAGGTAACTTCCGTAGAACTCTTCATGTATGTCCCCAAACACATTCTGCCTGCATCCTAGGTGTTTGTCTGAAGTAAAGTTGGTTGTACTAATTTCTAGGCTAAACAAGTTGCTCAGTTCTCCTGAAGAGAAAGCTGTCACTGCCAGGTGATGACTTGTCCCATCCTGAAATGCATCTTGTGTAACTTGGGCATTCAGGTAACTTATGTTAAGCAAGAAGAATATTTCTAGGTCTGAAATGTGTTGGAAAGACTAAGGTTTAACTTCTTGAAATATTAGGTGATCTTTTTATCATTCTGGATACCTTGTTTGCTGTGCAATTTATTGTGTGGCACTGTTCACTTAAGGCATTAACAATAAGGATGCTATACATTAGAATTACTGTGGCATTTTTTCCTTGAAAAAATAGATTCTGATGTTTGGCTTTGTCTGCTTTTTGCTTTGCTTTGTTTGGTCTTTAGTGATCTTCACAGAAAGGTACTGGCTGATCATGAAATAGTCTATAATGATTATATATAATATAGTATAATACTGTATAATGTAGAAGAATAAAGTATATAATAATGAAGTGGTATTAATATACACTATTCAATGTATATAGTTCTGGAAATTTTGTTACCAAACGTAATACCTGCTATAACAGGGGTTTTTTGACATAGATTTGACAAAAATCTCATGATTTTTGTATCATTTGGAATTTTGATCTGAGACATTACTACCTTCTGCCATGCATACACAAAATTTATGAAGTGTCTGTGTCTTTCACAGTAAAAGACTTATATAAATGGAAAAAAATACTGGGTCCTAAGAAAAGTCCACAAATATATCTGGCATG
The DNA here is from genome assembly GCF_965140245.1 of Athene noctua. Taxonomy (NCBI): domain Eukaryota; kingdom Metazoa; phylum Chordata; class Aves; order Strigiformes; family Strigidae; genus Athene; species Athene noctua. The sequence goes on from NC_134038.1 coordinate 95,956,780, forward strand.
CACATATAGGTAAACCCAGTAAAAATACTTTTAAAATATTCAGTCTAATGCTACAGTATTGCTTTAAAATATAACATGCTATTTCACAGGTCATACCTATATAAATATATATTTTTAAACTGCAGTCTAGATGTACTAGAACAACACTTCCGTATTGCATGATTTTTCATACAGTTCCGCTTGTGCTCTGGAGGGTACGGGCTGTGAATTCAGCCCCCAATGTACAGTGTGACTCACAAAAGGTTTTCAGCTTCAGCAGTACAACAGGAACAGATAATACAGTGAAAGATACTAGACTCTGTGTTTGAGTAACTGTGTGTTCATAAAGTATGGGTGCAGAATACAGACAGAATATTTTGAGAGATTAGTATTATTATGAAGTATCAGTGTATATCTTGATAGTAATTGTTAGCTTCACGTAACTGTCGTATAAGAAAAGGAGTCTGGCAATCTCCCACAAAATCCTGAAACATTTGTAAAATTGCTTTACATATTTTATTGTGGTCAATACAGTACAGAAAATTAAACAAAGTGTTCTTGATGGAAGGTAATGAGAAAGTATGAATTAATTAGTGTATATTTTATTCCATTGGTGTGGCTTTAGGTTGACGTTCTTATTGTGTGATAGAATAATCATGTTCTTTTCATAACAAATTTGTAGGTGGTGAGAGATTAACCATGAGTGAACTTGTTTTAAACAAAAATCTGAGAGAAAAAAATATGCACAAACCCCTGCAAAGTGGGTCATAGGCTTCATTGTTGTCGTCACAAAGTGACGTTAGATTTGATGGGTAAAACCTTGGTCCCAGTGAGAGTTTTATCATTGACCTCAATTGAGCTAAGTTTTCCTATTTGAGTTTTAAGGCAAGAAAAGTAAGCAAGCTGTGATTTACTAAATTTGGTGAATTCCTTATTTGGGACAATGATTTTTAAATTTTAGACTATTCATATATTTTGTTCAGTATCTCAGAATACCTCAGTTCTGCCTGGGAATGCACACACCCCACAAAGAGGAAAAATTACTCTTATGTGCCTACCATGTTAACTGATTCAGTAATGTCCCTGTACACTTCTATTTTGGACATGACCAGAGGTGAAGTAATTACAATTCAGCCTGCAATAAGGTGAAGCCCTCATGCTCAGTCTAACAGGAAACAAATTTCATAGACAGAAGCATCTCTGATTATTTCAATCCCTTTTGTGTAGTTCAGCAAATCTGTTCTTTCACTGGAAGTAGAGACATTTCTTTGCCAATACTTCCCATCCATCCCCGGGAACAGTGCGTGGCTGGTAAATCAACACAATTATTATTCTATTCCAGAGGACATACAGTGATTTACATTTATATGCCAACATTTTCTTCCTTGTTGCCCCAGCAAGAACTGGGAAATGATTTATAAGGATGCAGAAGTGCTGGCACAGATGTTATACAGCCTCAGCATGTTTGCATTGCACAGCATGGCAGACGATTCTGGAAGTGTTGATGCACAGGTAGGGTGGGAGGCAGTGCGTATGCCAGTGGTAGCCTTCCAGCTCCAGCGTGGGGCAAACCTTGGCCCTGCTGCTGGCAAACATATTTGGCATCCGTCTTTCTAACGGGTCATTTCTGCATGCTGCACCTTGGGGAGGAGGATTGTTTGGTTCTTGTAATTAGTTGCTTCTGTTGAATTCCTGATGGACTTGTGGATCGTAAAAACCTTTCTGTTGTGGAACAGTTGGCAGCTTCATTTTATGTTTTTACTTATTTTTCTTACCCTCTCTCCTGCCTGCCACCACCATAGAGGAGACTTGGAGGCTGAAAGGATACACCAAATAAAAACATACTTTGGGATAGGAACCATCTTTCTCCTTCTTTAGAGGGGCTGGCATGACTGGGAAGTTTGCCTTCTGCTTTCAAGTATTATCAGAGCAATTGAAGACCTCCAAATCATTTAAATCCCTATTTCATTGCAACTGGGAGGTCAGATCGCGAATGCTGTATTCCCTCTAAGAGATTCTTCTTAAGTAGCTTAAAGACATACCATGTTTCATGATATAGTGAAGGGTGGGAGTCCACCTGGTCTAACTGGTGCAATATTGATCCAAGTGTCTCCTTTTTCTAAGCATTTCTGTTTCGTAAACCTTGAATATCTGAGGCTGAAAAGGGGTAGGTGTTGGGGACAGGTATGAATCCTGCTACTGTTCCTCATTTTACCTGGTCTGTATAAGAAAGTCTGATGTGAGTCACTATTTGGTATTCCTTTCAAGCATTTCCCAGGGCTGTGAAACCTAAATCAGAGCTCTGGTTTGTGATGCAAAATCACGCTGGTCTCTGTCCCTCTGGGAGGCCTCCTCCATGGGAGAGGATCTTTGACTTTACAGGGGCTGGTTCCCAGGAGACAGTTCACGTCTGTGTTATCTCCTAATCTGCCTGGTCCTGCTGCCTGTGGAGCTGGCCTTGCCCTTATGGGAGGCTGAACTCCACAGCTCCAGGCTATATGGCAGAATGGGTTTTGAGGGTGGTGAGTAGTATCCTATTTTGGCCAAAATTACCAACAAGCAGGAAGAGAGAAAAAGATTTCATCTTAGTTGCACCAGCAGAAATGTGCATGGTTAAAAAGATGAACCTGCTCCTTATATGTGCTGAAGAATGCAATGGACAAGATAATTTAAAAAAAAAAGTTCTTCACTGAACATAAATCAAGGCAAAATGTTATGTTCCTCCCATTAAGAGAATAAATAATAAATAAATCTAAAGCACAAAAGCAAAGTCCTGTAACCTCTTGACTTGAGGAACATTGGTATAAACTTGCAGAGATTAGTCCTCTGTGGGTTGCAAAAGACAAGGGCCCAGACTTTGGGGGCACATATTGTTGGAGAAATTTCTGTTTTAATGCACCAGGTCCATCCTAGGCTTTGGTAAAGTAGATTACGAGAGTACACATGTGTGTCTCAGGGCTTTAACCAATTTGGTAGAGGAAGAGTGACAATGAGGAAGAAAGCAAAGGAAAGGGAATTATACTTTAGTCATTGAAATTAATGCTCTACTCTGCCCAAAGTCAAACTTCTGCAATGTCAGGTTTTGTGGCTTTAACTTAGGGCAGAACTTAGATCCATGCGAAGATGAAATTAAATAATGCAACAAAGACGGGCTGACTCTTTTGACTATGCACAATCCCACTGCAGTGGGTAGATTGAACTCACTTATATCAGGACTAATGTTTTCTTTCTGATGACTGGGTATACTGAGCAAAACAGGCTTTAGTGACTCCCTATAGTAGTAAACAACCTCCCTGTGGGTCCTCTAAAATACCCCAACTCCTTCATTCAGCACTGAGAGATCTCCAAACACTTAGTTCATAAACAACCCAAGCATTTTAACACACTTTCCTCCTTCTCCCAGGGGGTGTTCTTGGCTTGTGTTCTCTCCCTTTATTACAGCTTTAATCTTACGATGTGAAGTGGGACTTGTTTACATTTTTATTTTTAAAGGCTTTTTTTGTGTATGTGTGTGTGTGAGTGCATGCACTAAAGATCTAAATTGACAGATGCCTTTTTGTAGGACTGAAATGACATATCCAAGTTTTATTGCTCTCTTCCCTGTATTTGCATTTTTAATTACTTGCATCATATTTTATTAGTGTGTTACCTGATGAAGAATTCCAGCTAATTAATTTCACCTGGAATTATATGCTGGTATATGAAAAATTATACTTGGCCATTTGTGGAGACCAGCTGTGTATTAGGAATATCTGATCCCCATCTGAAAGATTAAAAAAAAAAACCCAAACCACCAACCAAAAGCAAGAGAAAACAGCTGATTGTAAAAGCTAGTCCCTTTCTTTCTCAAGCCCTAAAGATATTATTATTGGCAGATATCCTTTATTACTCACCCTATATACTACACATTAACTCAGAAGTTTGTTCTAACTGAACATCATTGTCAGATGACTTTTTCTTCAACCATTTCAGCTTTAATTTGTAGTAAAGCTAATGTTGTTGAGTTCCACCCATATGCAAAGATTCATTTGTTTCCATTCCAGCATGACTCAGAGACACAACTCCACTTTGACCACAATTTTTATTTTTCTCCCAATGTCATTTTATTTGCTAGGTGGAATTAAGAGAGGGGAAATATTGATTAGGAGTGTAGGCATATTATGAAAAGCTACCTGTAAAGGAAGACGAAGGAAGAAAAGAGAATATGAAATGTGACCTGATCCTGCAACACAGCTGAACATACACACACACGTGCACGCACATGCACATTCTCTCTTTCTCCATGGATATTTCTGGTTTGATTCTTTGTCTGCACTGACAACAGATGGTGTTTTAATAAAGTCCAGTAGGAATATTACTGTGAGTAAACAATCCAATGCATGCCAATTTCATAATTGCTGGGTACTGATACAGCCTCTTACCTGATGAATCCAAATTGGGAGGAAACCAACTGTGCACACACCTACTGGCAGCAGCCAAATTCGCAGCTGTGGTATGCTCCAGCATTGAGCTTCACCACGGAAGGTAAATTGCAGCTCCAATCATCTTTCTTGGCACCAGGCTTGGGGAACAGCTGCCATCTGGCTTGTCATCAAAGTATGGTCACCGAGTTTCTGGGAGATGAAATAGCTTGCTTTTTTACCTTGACATGCATGAAGATTGCAATCTTCATCTTTACAGGTATCTTTTAAAATAACATTCTTGGCTTCCTGAGCCAGAGATTTACCAAGTGGGATTTTCTTCTTTAAGTGATTCCCACGCCTATAGGGACTTGAAGTCTAAACCTGTTATATGCTAATTAAAGATTCACACCCACATGACTTGTCAAAGAGATAAATCTTACTCATTTGTTTTCATCATTAACAGGGAAAAAATGTAAGGAATACCATGCCTTACATTAGCAGATTTATGTGGAAACGTTTGTTTTTAATAGAAGTGGAGATGCAGTTAGAAGCGTTATTCCCACCACTGTTGATACAACCCAGTACGGAAATTACAACTTGGCAGAGAAGGGGGTGAAAGGCAAAAGAGGGAATTCAAATACTCAGGACTGGAATCCCAGCAAGAAGTGACTATATACACTGCACCCAGTAAGTGACTCACTATTCAGTCCATTACATGATCATTATTTATATATTGAGTCCTTTAAAGACACCTTTAATGACAATGGCAGATTAAAGCACAGGCGAAACAGGTGAGTTCCCCCCACTAAAGAGACTAATCTATGGTAGCATTCAGGTGCTTCATTTCTATTGGTTTCTAGCAGGCCCCAGTGCTGCACAGCTACACATAGGAATAACTTTATTTCCATCAATAATTCTTAGTGTTGAGAATTTAGTCCGCAAGTTCCATGCAAGAATCTAATCTTTTGAAATTTTCTTTCGCTCACATTGGGACACTGATTGAAATCCCAGATAAATCTCAAATAAATTAAAATCCAAGTTTGAAATCTCCAGGAATTGTCAAATAAATTTACAAAATGACTTTATCACATTGCATGTTGATGAGAGCTAAGTATACTTTTTTACATTACTGCCTTGATACATTATATTGTTGTCTTTCAAGATATTTTTACATCAGTGAATCTATGTTTTCAGATGGGAAACTAATAACCCTAGAAAATTTTCAGCCATGGTACTATTCACAGGCCTTTGAGGGATCAAGATTTTTCTTTAGTGAAGATTACGAGGCTCTTAGCCTGCGAGCAGAACTACTTTGCTCTGGATTTTATTGAATTCAGAACTCATGATTGCATTTCACTTTGCCCACAGTAATTGTTTTGTGCAAGGAATTAAGTAAGAGAGGCAGAGAAGGCTGCTCCTTCTACTTAAAGGCATGCTTTGGAGTTACGAAGCCTTGCTTGAAAAGATTCTGCTTCTGTCAGAGTTTACAGTAACGGTTGCCCTGTCTAACTAGAGGTAGTTTTTGAGGGGGTGTCAGTGGATTTGGATATAGAAATAGGGAGTCTTGCTGCTCCAGCCAGGTTTTTTCTCACCAGGCCACAGAAGGTCAGCATGGACATAACTTCTGTGGTACACAGGGTTAAAAAGGTATGCCTAGATGTTTTACTGAGCCATCTACTGAAAGACTTGTGTGCTCAATACCTTTATGATAATTAGTCCAGCTGTCAGTGCTGGGCTGGAATAGTTTTGCATATGCTTTCAGTTTCATGCTGTTCTATCCACAGCTAGAAGAGACAATGCTTTTACCCTTTTTAATTCACATCCACTGCTGACATTATATTCCTTAAAAAAAAAAAGGCAATTTCTGAATAGGGGTGAATAAATGCTAGAGGAATAGACATTTTATACATTGCTAAATAAATGTACAAGGAACTACTTTGGCAAGAGCTATTGTGTCATTCAGCACCTCCAGCAGAACTGAACAATCTCTCTATAGGAAAAGGCCTTGGTGGAGCTCCAAGACAGGCATTCATGGTAGCTGCCTGACACAGCAGTCTGACTACACAGTGCCGCTGATGGACAGAAAATTAAGCTGTATGGAAATGCTTAACAACTTTCTGTTGGAAAAATCTGCTCCCAACAGAAGGCTATGAAGAACATGAAAAATTGTTCCCTGTGGGTATCTCTAGCTCTGAGATTGGCAGGCCTAGAGATGTTAGAAGGTGCTGACCTCTTGGTCACACCCACAGCTGGGTGGCATTTCAACACAGTAGCTGCCTACTGGCTCAGATTCTCGGCACCCTGTGATATGTCAGGTTTTCTGTAGAAGGAAAATACTGCAACACTTTCAAAACATTGGGGGGGCTGTGAGATGTGGTGGCTTCAGCTGTGGATTAGAATAGTATACCTGTGACAGAAATGTGCTTCTCCTTCCTTTCTTACCTTTCTGCTCCCACAGGTTGGGATCAGGGGAATTAGGAATTAGGTCATGTCAGCTCCAGAAAATATTCCAGTCAGGGTTATATTTTGCAGTGATTTGTTTTAAAGCCATGAGAACAGGGGTTGGGCATGTGTAAGGCAGTACATGCTATACACTGACAGACACTGAATTCACAAAATTAGTATTTTCTTTTAATTGAGAGCAGAGGTTGTGAAATTGCTTTCTACTCCAGGACCTGGGGCTCTAAACATTGACTTATAGTAGAACAACTTAATTTGGCCCTGAGCCAAAGCAGAAACAATGAGAGAATCTGAAAATGGATGGGAGAATCAGTCATAAATATCACACTTAACTAAGGATTGATCCAGCATAGTGATGAGAGGTATTTATCTCATCCGTCAGCTAACCTTGAGATTGCTTGACCTGAAATCCATTCAATATTGTACACTAGCCATTGTCCATGGCTTTACAAAACAGTTTTAGGCTTCCATATTAGATGTAATATTCAAAGCAAGCTTTGGTGTAATTTTCTGAAAGAACTGCCTATCACGTGTGTGTGTTTATCTCCCCACCGTCATGGCAACTTGTGGCAGATTCCCAGCATCCGCAGCTCCAGGAAAAAGGGTTAACATTTTTAACACCAGCATGTCAGCCTTAGTTTTCCATAAGTCAAAGCAATGCTGTCAGATCTGGTGACTTTTATTGTTGGAATGCCATTTACAAGTATGACTAAATTATTTGCCAAAGCTGAACTGATACCTAAAGTAGATATATATTCCTCTAAAAGAAACAGAAGATATACTACTTTACCCTTCAATGTTCCAGCCAACACTTGGGCTTCAGAGGGAATGGAGACTGCCCATTTTTTGTGTTCATTAGAACAACTCTCCGAGAAGACTTCACAGCCTGAAAAATAATTATTTCAGATGCAAGTATCCTATTTTTTATGGTATAGGTCCATTTTGAGTAGGGAGAGAGAGGGAGGGTAGTGCAGTAATGTGACAAGGACAACACATGGATAAATATTGGACCTTCGTTTCTCTTAATCAGAAACGATGGGCAGACCATTCTGTCCATTCCTGGTGACTTCAGTGGAGAAGTGGAAGGGGAACGCCTGCTTTGAAAAGTGTGCATCCAGGAATGGATCCAACCCTGATGATTCCCAGAGTCTGGAGGCATTTGGATTTACTGGGGCAGAGTGTCCCATGACAGAAATCCATAGCTGGGTTGACACTTCTTGAAGTCCTGACTTGGGCCTATCGCTGATACTAACTGGCCTCCACAGGTTAAACAAAATCTATAACTCACATAATATATTCTATTCCAATTATTTTATGATTATTTTTGGAATACTATATTAAAGGATTAGGTAAAATAGTAAGATGTACATCCTCTAGAGCTCCTCTTGATATATAATGAAGTTCTTCTATGGGTAAAGTTTTCTGTGTAGAGAAGACCAAATTATCAGGATACATGTTTGCCACATATGGTTACCAAAAGGATTGCATTCATCTCCCCATCTTTAAAACGGGTTTCCTCCACATTATACACTACTCTAATACTCTCTCATCCCATTGTCCTCTGAAGCAGTGCTGTGCTACAGCTGTGTATATGAACGGCTTCCTCAGATTGTGAAAAAACTGTACTTCTCAGACAAACAATAATAGTTAGAGCCACATAGCTATTCCTAAGAGGTGCAGGGCAAAACGTTGAAACTATATTTTGGGATAAAGAAATTTGGAGGCCTTCTCCAAGCCTCAAAATACAGGCTATAGAGTATGCAGCCTACCTTGCCACCGCACTTTAATCTCAGGTTACACTAAGTCTTGTTCAGAAAACTGAAGAATTTCCTGGAGTCCCTGTCCAACCCCACCCCCAAGAAATGCTCCTTAAAAGTTTGGAAACTAATGAGATCAGTAAATCTGAATTTCCACTGCTGGCCTACTTGATTCTTATTGTCCAGGTCCAGAAGAAATGTAGTCAATACTTTATCTAAAAGAACTTTCTCACATTACTTGTGGTTCAACTGCAATATTTAGAAGTTATTATGAGAGTTTATTGTGAGGACACTGTCAAGAGTTACGCAGCTAGTCACTGAGATAAGCTTTTGCTTTACTGTGACTGGCCAATGTTCAGTTCACACCTCTTCCACATGTGTGGCCTGTTGGTAAAGAAAGTATACATTTTACAGCTAAATGGGGTGGGATTTCAAATGGTAAACTCAATCTTCAGCCCAGAAAAGCACAGGCTTAATTTTAAGATCATCAATATTGCTTAAAGGCAAGGAGACTATTTGGATGGCAAAACTGAAATATGTGCTTAGAAGTGAAAAGCTCCACAAAACCAATAAACAACTTAATGGCATGCAAGATTTTTTTAAAAAAACAACAGAAAAAAATATCTAAACAAAACCAAACCACCCCCCCCCCCCCCCCCCCCAAAAAAAAAAAAACCCAGGAAAAAATCCCTCCACCAAAATAGCCTCAGACCCAGACTTTTTTTTTTTTTTCCCAGCCAGTTCAACACCCAGCATGGGGGCTAGATTTTTCCAAAGAGCTCAGCTCCCATTTATGCTCTTAAATATAGGCCAGATTTTTATAAATGCTCACAATCTAATGTTTAGAGCTCTTTGGACATCTGGCCACTTATTTCTATGCCAGAGCTAAAACCTTCTAGAAATCTGGTCCCAATTGTGGATGCTTGGCTCTTTTGAAAATTTCACCCCATGGAAACTACTTTTATAACAGCAATTTTTTTTCCCCAAAAGGAAAAGCCATGAAATGTAATTATTTTATGTACAATGTCCACACTTCAAATATAATTGCTGACACTTTTTCTTTTGCCTGTTAAAAGTGCCAGACAAAATAATATTTTCCCCTCCTCCTCAAAGCATTTGGGGCCTACATGCACAAAGGAAAACGAAAGAAAGTTTTATTCTATTATTACATGATATTGCCTCAACATTGAAACTAATGGAGGGGTCGCATACAGAAAGAGCCAGGGAAAAGCTATTCAGAATGAATGGGTATCACAGCAAGGCCTGAAGTTGTTCTATCACTTGTAACAAAGACTCAACTGTCTTAGAAATAATAGTGGAAAGTAAAAAATAATTTTATCTGAGAAGGCCTTGAAACTAAACAAGCTACAAAATCTTCTTCTCCCTTGCAAAAATGTAACTGATTTTTTATTTTTTATATTTGCCCCTCAAATGCTATAGTTATAATTGCTGTCCTGCTGTGAACACAGACCAGTCAAGCAACCCCAGGAGAAGCATCTTTACTGCTCCCTGCAGTACTGCCTATCACATCGGGGCTACTCATCTCTCCACATAAACAGAATGCAAGTGCCTAAATGCTAGATATAAACATAATAGCACCATTTAACTGCCATTCACACAAAGTGTGAGGAAGCATGCTTAAGTGTCTAAACAACATCATTTTTACTGAACAATCTGCAATGGATGTTCTAGTGGGGAACTTGCATGGGGATGGTTAAAAGACCTCATTTTCCATCTGAAGAGACGTGTAATGAAAATTAAGTAGCATCCTAATCCATCAAATGCTGTCTCTTCCTCTACCTCATTCCTTACCAATAATCAGGGAGTCATAAATACTGGAGGTGGAAGACACCTATTAGATCATGCAATTCATCTCCTTGCCAAGGCACAGCCATTCCCTCCAGTGACCCTCCTCCTAGACATCTCCCAAAGCTTTTTCAGCCTTATCAGATGGCAGTGATTTCATTGTACCCTGCCAGAGACTGCATCCACAGCAGAAATATTTCCTTATCCTCCAGAGTCAGGCTGATGATGCTCTGACGGCACCCTTCATACAGGATTGCCATCTTCCCTTCCGGCACTGGAGCACCAGAGCAAGCAGCTGTGGTGCTGGCACCCACTGACCCCAATCCCAGCAGAACCATGCTGGCAGTGACAGCCCTTTCCTGGAAATTCCTACCTGTGAGCTGGGCTCTTTCCAGCAATCCATGTAGAAATGCAGTGGGACACAGCCCTTTTCCCTCCCTCCTCTTCTGGTGCACCATGACTGCCCCACATCACATGTGCTGGAGCGTGGCCACCACATCCACCCGTGCATACTGACATGGAAGGAGGAAATAGGTAGGTGTCAGCAGCCCTTTTAACCTCCTCCCTGCCACCTGTCTCCACTCATGCCATAAATGAAAGGATTTCACCTGTACCTTCTAAATCCCAGATTGTAAATTATGGGCCACTGCTGGCTGTTGTCCAGCAATAAGGAACTCATCTTTTCCTGATTTTCAAGACTCACTTTTATGCTTAAGTACTTAGCCAGGATCCAAAGTAGCAGTTTGGTAATTAAAATGCACCCTAGAGAGCATATAGGCAATTAAATCAAAGAGAATGATTAAAAAATAAATAACAATTACCTTGCCTAACTATTAAGGGTAGGAGAGGCTATCCAGGAACCTATATTTACACCACAAAGCTTATTTATAGCCTTAAAGTGATGTTACCACATGCATTGAGTTACTCTTATCTTAGTTGGACGGGGAACATCGTGGAGCCTAACCCCTCCAGGGTTTTGCAGCCTTACCAAACCAACATCTGAACCTCGTGAAGGGCCCTGGGTGGTAGGTGTGCACCCTGAAGCACTGTCATTACCCCAATGCAGTCACTGTCATTCAGACACATGCCGTGAAGGCTTGAGGGGAAAGGGGTGTGGTAGAGTCAAAAAGGAAAGTCTGCCTTTTGGAAAATAGGATTTGATTAGTATGTTGGAATTCTTGAACATGACTGGGAAACCTGAGCCTTGCCCTCAGTTTGAAAGTGTTTGAACCTACTTCCCAGGAGGAATGCCATTCCCGCTAGTTCATCTTCCCATCAGGAGGAATGAGACAGTCATCTACATTCAAAAGGCCAACTTGTTGTCCAAAGTACTAGAAACTGTTTCTTGGCTCCAAGTAAGAGTTTTAAAACACTGCTTGACTCAAGGCTGCAGGTTGGCAGCTAAATATGGCAGTGAAGGAAGGTTTCATGCATATGCTCTATGCAGCATTTGGTATTTGTTCATTTTTGATAATTTCTCTGCCACTCAGCTCTATGTTGGGACTGTTGCGACACACAACTTCTGTTTTATGTGGGCCTTGATTTGGCTTTGTGAATTTTGCTTGTGGAAATGGATACCTTCCAAACCCCTTTTAAGCTCCAGTTCTTAGGTTTGCTCTCTGTCTCTCTCTCCCTGCTCCTCCACCCAGCTCCTTTTATGTTTTCTACCAAGATAACACTTTTTGTACTAGCAACAAACAACCTCGATGCTGCTTTCTTTAAAAGCAAGCTTTTTTGGATTACTCTTCTCTTCTGATGTGCTTGGTCCACCTTGCTCTAAGCCAGCAGTTTCCAGAGTAAAATAAAAACAAAGTTGTTATAGTGATGGAACATACAGTAGTTGTGAGATTCTTAATTGGGAGTGGAAGCATAAACTGCTTGTTTAGCTACATATCAATTGATGGGTGGTTTGGTTTTTTTTTTGAAAATGAGCCTTTCTACAATAGCACCAAGCCTGACATGTTCCTAAGGAATTGTGCTAGAAGACATATACCATCTTTCTTGTACATTTCTGTGGGTTCTGAGACAATACTCATATCTCCATATAACCCAAAGGGCTTTCCCTGTTCCTGCAATGTTGCTGCATGCTATTTACTGGAGTACTCCATAATAAGAATAATAAACAGTTGTGCATTTCAACCATAGCCATTATGTACAGAAACTGATGGGGTTTGGAGTGAAAAGCTAATTAGCAATTTCACTACAATTCAGGTGACCCATGTAAACAAAGCCGTTTTTAAAATTGTCATAAAATTGGCTTTATCTTGAAATAGTTGCTTAGTGCCAGAGCAATTCCTTAAGATCGCTACTGTGCAACTAGTAATAATGCAGTGTTGGGATGGTCAACACTTCACAGAGTGGAGCACTTAGCCAAAAGATATAAATAATACTTTCTTGAGCTTTCATCTGGAGCTGGCTTGAGAAAGAGATAATTTACTCTCATTATCCATCCAGTTTCACTGGGAGCTGTACTACTGGCAGATTGAGAGGACAGGACTGGCTTGCTTTCTTCACCAGGCTTCATCAGCTCATGTGGCTACCTCATGTGGGAGGACTGCTAGTGGGAACAAGGTACAGAGGTCTGAAGGCTAGTACTGACAAAAGAGTGGAGAAAGCCATATCCTTAAAAGCCAGCATTTCTGCTAAATGTGACGGTTTAATGGGGAATTACAAGCTTTTTATTTCCCTGGAAGCCTTCTGAAAACATTTTTAAGATCTGAGTAAATTTTAAGGTGCTTTTGCATAGACTTGTTTGTGTTCTGAAAGGAACTACCACTAGGACAAGCTACCTAAAGATGTTTTGCTGCTAAGGTTTGGGGCATAGGGTAGGCTGGGTATGAAAAACTGCTAGCAAAAGCAATGGCTGTTGGCTCTGAACATGGAGGAACTGCAGGAGAGACCTTTAAATTTGCACTGTGGCATGCATCAGAGAGGAGCCCATGGGATATTCCAGAAACAGCATTTGTCCCAAGGAGAGCAGTACTCCAAGAGGCAGCACTCCAGTCTCGCCCTCAGATAGATCATAGGCAGGTATAGGGTAGGGTAGACAGGCAACTTGCAAAAAATTCCTGACTCGATATCATCAAAGTGCCAGTGCAAGCAAATACAAAAGCCAAATAAACCCGATACACTACTTGCACATGCATATGCAGCAAACACCTGATTGCATTTTCATTTGCAAAATCTTTTAGCCTTATTCGCCATGGGAAGCCTAGATTCCTTTGCTGCATTTCTTCTCAGAGTAACCAGCCTCTGAATACCACAGTGACACAGTATGCATTCGGCAGGGCATTGGTCCCATCACATTAGAATCCGTCACATCACATCAGTTGATGTGACTGACAGAACCTGACGTCTCATGTCACAGCAGGGCACATCGCCCAGCACCGCAAGTTACAAAGACACACTTTCTAGCAAAGTAAAATAAAGATGAATTGAAATGCTGTCGGGTGGGGGATCACTCTTAAGGTCTTCCTGGTCAGAGCAATCTAATGGTGAGTTGTATTTTGGTTCATTAATTTAGAGTAAGATGGGTGAGACTTACTAATACGTTCTATGCAATTAGCTACTTCAGAAAGTTTGGTTTTATTAAAATGCAAAAGAAGATCAAGAGGCAAGAGTTCTCTCAGTAAATACTGTGTATATATGTGAGTGTATTCAAGCCTGGCAAGCATTAAGCTAGATATATGTGTTTATATATTGTATGTGGTTATAGCCCCATGCACAGGTAGACAACTGGATAAAATGCCTGTGGACACAAATATTGGATTGCATTTTACATTTCGGGGACTCTGAACCATTCACAGTCCTGTATGTGAAAAATCAGCTAGTCCCATACTCAGGTGGACTGGGGGGTTAAATGACTGCCCTGTCCCCAAGATGGGCAGCTTTTTTAAGCTACAGGTGTATTCTACCTATTAGTGTTAGCCTGCAAGGTCCTCAGCAGGTCATCAGGACAGCCTTGAATTTCCATTTGGCTTAGTGACAGACATACTTTCTTAAACCCACAGTTGCTCATTTTTTTGTTGTTGTTCTGACAGTTAAATGGAATGCAGAGCTTTCTTTTCTGATTGTTCAGTGGGCGATGGAGGAAGAGCAGATCAGTTCTACTGCCCTAACACCCTGTACTGCCAAAACCCTGAAAATCATGAAATATAAATATATACAAGCAAGTAGTTATGTATTCTGTAGTGTATATGTATTACCTACTAATATAGCAGTGATAAGTATATTTACTAGAGTGCCTACTTATATCTGTACATATTAGCAATTAATATACATTAGTACCTCATGATCACTGCGAGGTTTTGCAGTGTAATTATTCTTAGAGGCTTAGCTGTGTAATTATATTTTAGTCTACAGCTTGCAAGCCCCATTCTGCCTGGACACCCCACACTCTCTTTTACCCTACACTTCCACTCATGCTGTCTGTTTTCTGACACCCACCTCCCATCCCCCATGTTCATGCACCGTTTTCTCACAGTCCCTTCAGACCCATCCCCTCAACCCTCTTCAACCACTCGCAAAGTACTTTCCCCTTGGCACTCCAGAATGTCTTCTTCTTCCCCCATTCATTTACTGCTTACCACTGCAATCGCTGTCTATGAAAATCAGGAGAGGGCCCCCTACCCTGAGTCAAGCTGAATTTCCCTCACTGCAAGCAGTGGAAGTGGCAGCTATATCCATTAGGGTGGTCAGCCTACCTTTCACTGGGATAGCCTTCTAGGGAGGACAGCCAGCTCTGCTGAGACGGGCTTGGCACCCACCCCAGAGGAAATAATTGGCAGCAACTGCTCTTCTGGAAAGGGGGAAACAATTTGAACTTTGATTATTTTACCTCAGTCTTTTAAAACTACAGTCACACCAAGATCATGAGATGCCTAGTAAAGGAAGTTTCAGGAACGTGAAAAGGTCACATGAAGGCACTTTCACAATCTCTGTAGGTGTTTAGAGCAGCTCAGCCTGTTGGCCTTGATAAATGGTGACTAGTTGAAATCATTATGCATCTTGCTTTTTGTCTCATTAGAAACTGTTTTGTGAGTTTCCTTCTTTTATTTTCTATTTTTATGGCATTAAGGACTTTGTGTCACCCTTCCATCATTAAATGCTAATTTGCAGTGCATTAGCTGAGTAAACATTCATGTAAAAATAAACCCTAACTTGGCTATATGTGACAGTTTTTAATTAAACACTCATTTATTCTGAGGTTAAACTGTGATGTTTGGTTAGAGCCTTGCCACAGAACACTGGCCTGCCTAAAGTTTGAGTAAAATATATAGTGTCTAGAAAAAATTTTTGAGATGCTCTGAGTGTCTATTACCAGTAGGGACTGAGAATACTCTTTCTCTGGTTTTCCTTTCCCGTGGCTGCTGAAGAAAAGCTATGTCTCTAATACGTTAATAATAGGAATATAAAGGTGGTATCTGGAGACAGATTCCTAGAGCTGAATTAAAACTTGGCAGGAAAAATTCCTTAGCATTGGACCTTCATCCTCTCTGCTACTGAATTGTTAGCATGGGCTCTTCCATAGCTTTGGACTTGCTAGCACCAGCAGCCAATATCACCCCAAGCAACTCCTAGGCATGTTTCAGGAGATTCTGAGGGACATAAACCATTTCCAGTGGGCTGTCTGCATGCAGCTGTTCTGTTTTAGAGGGTAAGAGAGCTTAGGTATCATTTCAGGTAATACAGGGCATTTTGTGCTTGTTGGTGTCATCACCAGAACACAGTCCCCTGTTTGCCTGAATTGCCTGTGCAGAAGCTGCTCACGTTGGTACCTGTGCTGACTCCAAAGTTGCGTTGAGGATTCAGCTGCTGTCACTGGCAGCAGTGGGAGCTGCCAGGTGCTCAGGGCTGTTGTCATCAGGCCAGACATGCATGACTGTATTTAAGAGGCTGAGATCTGTAAAATGTTGATTTATGTGTATCTGGTTCCATAAAGATATATACAGATGAATACAGAAGGCAGTTTTGAAATTCAGCAGTAGAAACCAGTTATGGAGCAGTGATTTGTGGAACGCTGCACACTGAGAATAGGAAATCACCACCCTAGCTCCGTCACCCCAGTTAATCTAACAACTTTGGTAGTCAGCACTGACTGCAGTAGGTATCTGTTCATAGTGCAATGGATAAACAGCAATTGCTTTAATTTGTATTGTCATGTACAATGGGATTTTCCAAGATAATCTGTAAGGGAATACACAACCCAATTCAATAAGATATGGTGATTGTATCTCCCTTACAGTCCTCTGAAATCCACTTTTAGAATATTATTTGCTTTAGTATATAAACGCTCCAGAAAAATATTTATACTCAAAGGCTGCCTGATTTGTTTTCAAAGCTACCCTATTAACATCTCAGAACAAAACATTCTGAAGTTGAAATTGCACTATACCTTCATGCATATATATGATTATTCAGTCATCCATGATGTGCATCTACTATATTTTAAATGACAGTTATCTTTTTCCTAAATAAACATAAGCATGTGAAATTGTGTAACAGTTAACTTTTTTCCTGATATATTCACACCATTTTCATGATGATACCATGATTATAAGCTCATATTTTTTTAAAAAAATTCAGCGTTCTAATGCATGCCTTTTTGTTTCTAAAATATACATTCTATGACTTAAGTGAAAATTACAGTCACATTTTCTGCATTTACTTCTGTATGAATATAACTAATCTGTCATAACTTCTTCAGGTATTATCTTTTCATTTTTTTTTACATTACATTGCATTTCAGATGTGATTTTTTAGACATATTACAGGGTAAAAGACAACTGCAATTTTACTTGCTTCCAGAGAAATTGTTATAGGAGTAACGCTTGCACTGCAAAGACTAACGATATATTTTCTGAAGATTTTTTTTTAAATTATTGTTTTGTGCATAATGGATTAAAAAATGGCTATTCAAAAAATGTAGAGTTTTTAAAATAGGCAGTAGCATTTTTCTCCTTGAATGTTTAAGTGTCAAAAAATTATATATTAAACAGTAAATGTAATTAGGAATCTGAGTCCTAAAATTCCTCAGATTCACCTGAATCCAATGTTTTCTGCTACATCAGGGTATTTTAAATCCTGGCATTTTCATCATTACTTATTAGACCTGAACATTCCTCTTTTCTTATCTACTGGTAGATTGTTTTCTGTGTAATGGAAATCCTTCAGAAACAACCTTCTTTCAAAACTGCTTCCATCCTCTGATTATTAGAAAAAAATTTTTTTTTTAAATTGAGATTGACTAACATTAAGGTAAATGATTCCAGAAACGATGAGGAAAAAACATATATACATCTTGTTTGGTTGTTGCTGTAGATTTTTTTAAGTTACCATGTACATCAGCATCACATTAGCTGACTTAAGATACCTATTTTTTAAGACAAATTTCACCAGCACAAATTTAATATTCCTGATGTTCCTAAAACCTAAAACAATAACAAAAGCATTCCATTATTTGACTGTTCTAAGAAAGATCCAACTGGAAAAGGTGTTTAAGTGACAGAGGAAAGATTCAAAGATATTGAAGGATAGCTTTTTGAAAGTGAACTCCAAAAATGGGAGTTATACACAGGAATTTTTAAAGCCCTACAAAGTTCTCTTGCTCTTTCTCTCTGAAACAAATATGGTTAATCTATCTATGTGAAACAAATATCATTAAACCGCTGTTCCTATATCGCTTTGTGCAAGTAAAAGAGAAATAGTGGGCAGAAAGGAAATATTTAAACTCATTTATTGTTTTGCATCACAAAAAAGAGTGAGATTAAATTTGCTCTTGCTGTTCTAGGAGGATGCTCTCTTCCCCATTACATTTAATTTATCTAATAATCAGGCTAAATAACTTTCTCACCCACAGTTACAGGTGAAACACAAAAGGATGCTACGGTCCTGCTAGATGGAGAGAGAATAGTGTTTCTTCATTATACTTTACAAACACACACCACCTAAATAAAAATGAATAATGCAGTATAGAATTGTTTCGGTATGTGTTTGGGATGAATGTATTACTCACAAACAAATTATGCAGGTCATTCCAAACATGTGCTGGCAATATCTCTGAACAACAAAAGCATTGATATTGCCAATATTGCCAACGTCAGGCTTTCAAAAATCTTGTGTCAGGTCAGAAAATATTAAAAGTGGATTAAACTCCAAGGAGTTTGCAAAAATTAAAAAAAAAAAAAAAAAAAAAAAAAAAAAGAAAGAAAAGAGGATGCTTAAAGTTTTATTTGCTTGTCTTTTTGATTGTGTACCCCAAAGAGCCACATCCTTAAATTCTTCTCTATACCTGAATGGTCAGGAAATGCACCATGTTTAAATGAAAGCAGAGATAATATTTTAACCACTTGACTGTAAGAATTTGGTTTTAGGGAAAAAATAGCCCAACACCCTGATCTTTATAAAACTGGTAACAAAAAAACTGGTAATAAAAATGTAAGAGCTGGAAATGCTGCAGTGTATATGCTAGGGATTTCTGACTGAATATGCTGCACCTTGTAGGTTTCAACTATTTTATTAAGATAATTGATTTCTTTCTCCACTTGTAAAGCCTTAATTAGCGAACCCCTGTTTCAAGAATTCACGTAAATTCAGTCCAAGAGTATCTCCAGAAGTAGTACAAACAAACCTATCCATGTTATAGTACTAAAATATCTAGCCCAGATTTGTCACCCTGCTGGGTGAGCATCAAACAGGTTTTTGTATGGGTGCCAACTGTGTGTGCATTAACTGTGTGGGATTACAGGAGAAGAACAATCACCAACACCTCCCCTGTGCCAGACCATGCTTTGTCTGGGAAGGATGCTGATGGAGAAAATTTTCTCTGGAAGGTTCAGTTTAACATGCCCAATAACCGAGAACCTGGGACCATGTGGTGTGATTGCTGTGTGGCTGGTGGCTTTTCACCCATGCCTGATCACTCCTGGTTAGGAAAGTGTGTAGCACAACCAACGGCAGGTCAAAGGGATCACAAAGCCAGCACACACCAGCTCTCTAAGGTCTGACCTGCAGCGTGATCTCATATCGAGCAGCATCTCGTTTGCTGGAGTAGTCCCACCCGTAATATGACATTCCCGTACAAAGGGCAGCCTGAGCACATTTGCCCTGATCACATCTCCATGCCAACACCCTCCTGCTCCCATGAAGCTGCACATTGTTCTGCACACCCCATCCTAGTATCAAGGGCATTTCTCACTGCCTACCTGATCACACAAATCAGAACATCCCCCATTAAGGAAAGGTATGCATTTAAAGAGGCATCTTTACTTTAAAAAAGACCATATCTCTTCTCCTGGATGTTGTGAACCAGGTTGGGGAACTGATGTCTGCAGAGGTGACATGGCAGGGTAAGACACTCATGAATTATGAGGGCAGATGTCAGTTCTAAGTGACATGTTTTCCATAACCTACTGCCTCTCTTTGTTTATCCATCAAATACAATCTATAAAGCAACTGCTCATCTATTTAGTCTTGGGTAGAGCATAGAAATGCAAGTCAGACCTCAAATTTAGTTTGTCATTTGCCTTCTCAAAAGGAGATGTGATTTATGTTTATAATAAAGTATTTGAAATGTCATTTAATAGGAAAACAAATGGCAGTTGGATTCCCATGAGCAAGGAGAGGGGATTGTGAAACTTTGAATTAAATGGTTTTATCTTATCACACTTTAAGTTACATATTTTTATTCTAATTGTAAAAATTATCTGTCTTGACATATCTTTTCCATTATTTTTGTTAAAGGGTATTCATCAGCGGTGTTAATGATGACACAAAATTTTAATATATGCATTAAACATTTAAGTTTTAATATGTTAACATGACACAGGATGTGAATAATAACAATGTTTTATATATGAAGTGAAAACATATTTTATGTTGGAAATAGTTAGAATGCCTGGCAAGTGACTTATATCCATAACAATTTCATTTAAATATTGCTTTTGCACCCCATCTATCTTAGATGCAATTTTATAGTCCTTTTTAAAAATTCATTTCAGCATGACCTCTTTGAGGCTGCAACTTAGTGCCTCTAGCCTACATATTCAATTGCACTTGCACTTGTTCCTATTCAATTACCTTTCAAAGTGCAGAAACCAGCAAGTGCCCAGACCTGAACTGCATTTACCATTCTGGGACTCTTCAGGAATTACAACTTCTGTGCAGTTACACAGTAATAAGGGTAAAAGGCAAGAGGAAATCTATCAAATTGCTAAAATATGATGGTCTAACAGATTTGATTTAGATCTTCATAATTTGGGACCTCTTGGAACAGCCAGGCAGTTCCAAATATAAGATTACATTCCCTTCAATATCAGAAGATTATGATGTATATATACAACATCTTTCCTTTTATTTCCTTCTGTCTTGTGGCTTAACAATGAGTGACCCAATAGCATTAGGGAAAGGGATATCTTTGGAAGGGTACATGTTAAAAAGGGAAGATAATATTTTGCTGTTTTAATATGCCTAAGTGGGAAAATAATTGACAAAAAATTTCCGCAAAATTTTCATCCTGTACTAGCTTATTATCGTTAGGAACAAGTTGTGCTGACAGAATGAAAACTCTACTCCTCGACCTTATACACAACATAAATACAAGCCTAGTTTTCATTCTAGACAGTGTATATGCTTAAAAACAGACCTTGCTGTATCCCAAAGTTTCACACTTTTAATTGCTAAGGCTGCAACGTACATAATGAAAAAATTTAAATCAGAAAACAGGCATTGTATTGATACCAAGCATCATTTGGAGCTGCAAACAGGCTCCCCTGTATGGTGCCCATTCTCAATAGCTGGATGATAATTTATGGCTCACGACCAAGCACATTTCTCACAGGCTGTAGCAGACAGTGCAGTGCAGCATAGGCTGTCTGCACCCCACCACCTCCAGTAGATCTGAGAAGTCAGGGAAGCAGGTCAGGAACAACAGCAAAAGGCAGCGGATACCTGCACATCCCACCTGGAAGAATTCTTCCTGCAACAAGGCTGTGATTTTTTTCCCTGCATTGAATTCCAGTTGAATGAGGTGGTGTGATACAGAAAGAAATGGGAAGATACTAGCAAAATCATCCTTTCAGAAACATAGCTTAAGAGCTGGTACTGAATATGCAAATATTAACATGCAGATGGGGTATATTTTTATATTTAGAAATACAAGCTATAATTTGCTTCTATGTTTATTTGTGTCTGGTATGTAATGTCAAGCATTTAAAATATTTATGGTCATGTTGGTTCTAGTCCAGCCCTTTGATCTTTCCTATTTGTATCTTCTAAATGAAATTCCTTGTTAATGAGCTACAGTAAAAGGATTTTAAAAGATGGAGTTTCTTCTACATGTTGTACATATACACATTTTTTAAGAGCAGAAATAGGCAGGTCAACATTTATTTTGAAGGAAAGGTTTATTCTATATATTTTTTATTTTTTTTTGCTTGTTATCTTGTTTTAAAAAAGGGTGCCAATAAGTTTACGAGGGTCAGATGGATTGTTCTGCCTCTGCAGACAATTCACCTACAGAGGATCAGTCACTGATGGAAAATTGCAAAATGGAACTTCTTTTTTTCCTGTGGTGAATAATTTATGCTTGGGAATGGTTTCATCACCGAACACTCTTCAAGTCATTAAACTGAACTGAAGAAAATGGGGTGAAGTCATCATCAGAGAAGGTCAATTTATGGAAATACTGTTATCTCTTTCACAGTATTATTAATACCTACTGACACCTCCATGTTCGGTGGGGCAAAGCCAATCATTAGCCTATAAGGTATAAGTAAGGTCTCAAACTCATGCTCACAATGAGAACATCATTATTGTAAAAGTGATCTGAATGCAGCAGCTATGAGAAGGAGAAGACAGGGAAAGAAAGGAGGGAGAGGCAGGTCTTGATCTGAAAAAGCCATAGATATAAAACCTAATTTTTAGCAGACTGCTGTATTTCTTGCCATGAATCGGCATGGTGCTGTTGTTACTCATTCGTAGCTACCTATCAGTATCTGCACGGCAGATCATTTCGACATCTGCAGAACAGCCAGAAGATTGTTCTTTAATTTTAGGAAGAATTAACTTGGCTGAGTGTTAAAAGGAAAGGCTATTTGAATCCCTTTGAAATGTGTGCAACTGTAATATTTACAACATGTTACCTACTAATATCTATTTAATGCACACTGTCACCTGAGAAAAGTTTTCTTCTTCAAGTCCTACTGTTGTCAAACCAAATGGCTTCCACGTAGATTACAAACATGTTAATCTTTGCAAAGCATCTGTCATGACATGCAGGTTCACATAAGTCTACTTCCTTAGCAGGATTTTTGGCATCAGCAATCACAAACAGTACAAGTTGAAGAATTTGCTTAGCTGAAAATGCTATTCTGCTGCATAGGTTTAAGGGGATACAATGCTTATATATATATTTAAGAGGATACAATGCTTATATATTATTAAGAGGATACAAGATTATATATAGTCCCTTTAGAAATACTTCTGAAAATTCCACATGCAAACAAATTAATTTGACAGCATCCCACCTATGTATCATTGTATTTAAAATGAACACATAAAGGTGTATGTATTTAATAGCTATTTCCTGAGACAATCCCCCTAACTTGGACTTGCAATTTTTACAAATCTGATGACAATCCATGTGCACTTCTCAGTGATGAAACATAACAAGTCTCAATCCTGAACAACACAGAATCTCCTATTGTAATCAATATAAATCATTACTTTTATTTCAAATGGAGATGAACTGTCCTTTCATTTTCTGAGAAAGGTAAAAAGAGTTTATGCATTTTTTGCTGTTGGTTTTGTGTTTTTTTTTTTAAATGGAGCCTTCCAAACTGGAACACAAATTCCAAATGAGCTATCTGACATTGACACGGTCAGTAAGAGATGCTGAATGCACTGAATCTTTTTTTTTAAATAAGTGAGTTACTTAAAAAATAACTATGGATTTAGGATAATTTAAGAATATTATTTTCTAAGTGATTCTGGCTGCATAGAAATGTAGGAAAGAAAGGCATCTTTAAAAGCCAGCTAGTCAATCTCTCTCCTTTGAGAGGTCAAATATACTCAGACCATCTATCTGATCTTTGTCTAATCTGTTCATAGAAGTCTTCAATTATGAAGTTAAAGAAGCTCCCTAGGCAGACTCTTCCAGACCTTAACAACCTTTGCAGCTGGAAAGTTTTTCTTTAATGTCTAATTTAATCCAATCTTACTTAATATAATCTAACCTCTTTCTCCCTTTTGAAAAATTAAACCAGTGATTTCTTTCCTACTTTGGGTGATCATGGAGAGTAACTGATGACCATGCTCTTTATAACATCTTTTTACATATTAGGAAATGATTACTGAATCCCTCCTCGGCCTTCTCTTGTACAAAATAAACAAATCCATTTCTTTCAACTTTCTGTCAAGTTTTTAAACCTCTTAGCAGAGTTTCTGCTCTTGCCTGCACTCTAGTTTGTCTGCATCTTTTCTTAAAAGTGCCATGCCCAAAACCAGGCTGCATATTTTAGCTGAAGCCCTATTACTGATGCATAAGACAGAATAAAGACCTCCATCTTTTACTTATGGCATGCCACTTAACACACTCCAGAATGACACTGGCCTTTTTACTCAGCATTTTGTTCAACCTACTTTTTAATTCACCAGTACTGACAGATTTTTCTTCTGTTTAGCCAGCTTATATTTTCAGTTGGTTTTCTTCCTTACCAAGCATAGCTTGCCTCAGAATTTCATGTTGTTGATTTTGGATTATTTCAGTAACATTTTAGTATCACTGTGAATACTAATCTTCCCCTCCCAAGTGCTTGGAATCCCTCCTAGAAAGATGCCATCTGCCAGTTTTATGTGCACTCCTTAATCTGTTGTCCAAGTCAGTAATGTGACTGTTCAGTAGACTGGACCCAGTACAAAATTGTTGTGTGAGTTTTATAGCAAGCTGCTAAAAATGACAAAGTTTAGGGTTTATTTTGATTGGAATCCTTTACTCCATTCATTCATAATTACCAACCTAGCTCAACATATGAAGGCTTGCATCCTTATGATGTAATTCCTGTGATTAAACCCCTTTACAAACGTCAGCATCTGTAAGCAGCTATGTCAAAACCAACATGTCTTTCATAAATTGCGTATAGAAACAATGGTGCCATTGCTTTTTCTTTTTACTTTTTCTTCAGTCCCTTCCTGGAGAGAAATGCTAACTACATAAGTCATCTGTCATGTTCTCTTTGTCCTGATTTATGACACACCTTTGCAGAGAGGCTTGGAAATAAGTTTTGGTTTTACCACTGAAATTATAGCTCATGATCCATAATTTCCTATAGCATTTCAATAAGAACAGGTAAAACTGTCACTAGTAGAGTTTCTATATATGGTATAAAATGTTCTTTCCTTACATATAGCATACAGTAATTTTCCAAAATACGAGTGTGGATGCATGCATAAGTATGACACTTGTTTTTCATTTGGGATTTCTGTTCAGAGAAATGCATAGGATTGCTGAATCATAAAGTAGATTAGTTTGGAATGCCACTGCTTACTCATTTCGCTCACTAATTTACCCACATTGCCATCAGTAAAATTGTAAAGGAATAATGCACCTAATTTGCTTAGGTGTTTTTGTAAATATTACTGACTGACTGTCTCTCTGGGTGCTCAAATGCCTTTTCATATCTGGCCTCTAATAAATAATGAAATGTAGATGTTGCCCTCAGCTTACCAGCTTTGCTTTAGCATTGCCTGCATCCTGCCTGTCAACTGGATTTAGCATATTTGCATAATTATGTTTCATTCATTCACTACTAGATTTTTTTTTTAAAACAAGAAAGGGAAAACCAAACCAAACAAGGAAGCAGGGAACAGCCTATCTGCTTGAAGCATTTAAATGCATCCTGCTAGGCATGTATGAGCAGATCCTATTTATGCATTTATTTTTAAAAAAGTAAAACATTTAAGGTAATTAAAATAATTCTGAATTCAATTTTAAAACCTGCTGGCATTATTTACTTTGTGCAAAGTAAAAAAAAGGAAGGGTAAATAATGTTTTCCCAGTACAATGAAATAGTCCTACTGCTACTGAAATGTATAAACCAAACTTCTGGGGTCTTTCGGAAGAGCAGCAGATAACTTCAAGGTTTTGCATATGCAGTTCAGTAAAAGAGAATCCTCTTTAACTGCCAAGTTGAAGGCAGACAAGGCTGCATATGAGAAAAGTTTTGCTTTTGCTAATTTGGGGATTGGAAACTCGAAACAATTCTTTACACCTTCTGCAGGACAAGAATTGCTTCTGTCATTGTAAAGTGGGTAATTCCAATGTATAGCCTAGCAAGTGTTTAGTATAACTCTGCAGGGACACACTCTAGAAACACACATGAAAAAAGACCATAGCTTTGCACTGATACAGGAAAAGGATTATGGAGGGTTAATTTAGCAGTGAGACAAAGAGCATTCCCTTTTCTAGGGATCCAAAAGGAAAGAACAGAGGAGAGGAGAAAAATTTAAAAGCAAAGGAGAAAAAAAATATTTTAAAAGTAAGATTTTTTTTCTTCCCAAATCTTCAGGTCTAAAGCTGCTTAATTTACTCCCAGGCCATAAAAACAATGGCTATAACAGAAGCATTGAACATAACATAGGTGGCATCTCAGGATCCTGTATTTCAGAACACTTGGTCTGTCCTTTCACCTTTCTGATGGGAACAACCATACCTACATTAAGGCATCTTCCCAACGTGTTTTTAAAAATCTCCACTGATGGGTGAAATTCAACAGCTTCTCTTGGCAATGTATCCTAGTGCTTCATTACTTTTATCACAAGAAATTTTTTCTCTGAAGTCTAAACCTAAGTCTGTCTTACTTGAAATGACTTCTTCCTTTATCCTCAGTGCACATGAAAAGATGTTTTTCACTCTTTTGTAAACAGCCAGTGTTACCATGTTTCCCTCTAGTTTTCACACACATAGAATCACACACACAGAATCATCTAGGTTGGAAAGGACCCTGGAGATCATCTAGTCCAACCGTTCGCCTAGCACAGTTCTCAACTACAGCATATCCTTAAACTCTAAATCAACCCTACTCTTGAACACCTCCAGGGATGGGGACTCCACCACCTCCCTGGGCAGCCCATTCCAATGCCTAACAGCCCATTCTGGAAAGAAATGCTTCCTAATATCTAGTCTGAACTTTCCCTGTCACAACTTGAGGCCATTCCCTCTTGTCCTGTCGCTTATTACTTTGTTAAAGAGTCTCATCCCCAGCTCTCTGCAGCCTCCTTTCAGGTAGCTGTAGAGGGCGATGAGGTCTCCCCTCAGCCTCCTCTTCTCCAGACTAAACCCCCCAAGTTCCCTCAGCCGCTCCTCGTACGACCTGTGCTCCAGACCCTGCACCAGCTCCGTTGCCCTTCTCTGGACACGCTCGAGTCATTCAATGTCCTTTTTGTAGTGAGGGGCCCAAAACTGAACACAGGAATCGAGGTGCGGCCTCACCAGTGCCGAGTACAGGGGTCAGATCCCTTCCCTGTCCCTGCTGGCCACGCTATTGCTGACACAAGCCAGGATGCCATTGGCCTTCTTGGCCCCCTGGGCACACTGCTGGCTCCTGTTCAGCCGGCTGTCAGTCAACCCCCCCAGTTCCCTCCCTGACTGGCAGCTCTCCAGCCACTCCTCCCCAAGCCTGTAGCGCTGCTGGGGGTTGTTGTGGCCCAAGGGCAGCCCCCGGCATTTGGCCTTATGGAAACTCCTCCAGTTGGCCTCAGCCCATGGCTCCAGCCTGTCCAGGTCTCTCTGCAGAGCCTCCCTACCCTCGAGCAGATCAACACTCCCGCCCAGCTTGGTGTCACCTGCAAACTGACTGAGGGTGCACTCGATCCCCTCGTCCAGATCATCAATAAAGATGTTAAACAGGAGTGGCCCCAACACTGAGCCCTGGGGGACACCACTTGTGACTGGCCACCAACCAGATTTAACTTAATTAACTACAACTCTCTGGGCCCGGCCATTCAGCCAGTTTTTTACCCAGCAAAGTGTGCGATTGTCCAAGCCTCGAGCAGCCAGTTTCACCAGGAGAATGCTGTGGGAAATGGTGTCAAAAGCCGTGCTAAAGTCAGGGTAAATTACATCCACAGCCTTTCCCTCATCCAGTAAGCAGGTCGCTCTGTCATAGAAGGAGATCAGGTTTGTCAGGCAGGACCTGCCTTTCATAAACCCATGCTGACTGGGCCTGAGCATCTGGTTGTCCCACATGTGTTATATGATGGCACTCAGGATGAGCTGCTCCCTCAGCTTCCTGGGCACTGAAGTCAAGCTAAACAGGCCTGTAATTTCCCAGATCATCCTGCCAACCCTTCTTATATATGGGTGTCACGCTGGCCAATATCCAATCTGTCAGGACCTCCCCGGTCAGCCAGGACTGCTAGTAAATGATGGAAAGCAGCTTGGTGAGCACCTCAGCCAGCTCCTTCAGCACCCTCGGGTGTATCCCATCTAGTCCCATAGACTTGTGTGTGTCTGTGTGATGCAGTAGGTCACTGACTGTCTCCTGGATTGCAGGGGGGTCACTCTCCCAGTCTCTGTATTCTGGCTGTGGAGGCTGGATTTCCTCAATACACCTAATCTTGTTATTAAAGACTGAGGCAAAGAAGGCATTTTCTTTAGCTGTTGCTGTTGACCACTACCAGATTTCAGACTTTCCTTACAGCCCATGTGCCCTGGATTTCTTGTCATCCTCGTTCCTTTCTCCTGGCCTCTCTCCAGCTGATCTGAATCTTTCCTTACCTGTGAGGCTTGAGTACATTCCCATATCCTGTGGCACCCAGATGAAAAAGGAAAGATACGGCCTTTTGCATATCTTTTATTTAAACCTGAAAAATCCAAGTGATTTCTTTAAAGGCAGTAAGTACTGTCCTCACTGGGACATGATGTTATGGACTGTTTCATTGACATAAGACATGCTTTTCTTTGACTGCTTGCTTGCTATATCTGTCATTGTTTAACTAAGGATTTAAATGACTTGAAGAAGTGGCCCTGGCATTTTCAGCAATGACAAGTTGGTTCAAAATCCAGCTACTCACCACTCTCCATATTAAACACAGCAATGAATTAATACTTTTATGTGCACCAAATAAACCAGTGAGAAATAATACTGATTAAATCCCTTCAGAGAAATTCAGATTTAGTGCTTTAGGATTTCTAGGACTGTCATGTCTGATCCTGAGCTGTTTCTAACACTAAGTATTAAAGCAAATTTATTTTCTGAAACATGATTGGGAAAAAATGGTTTTGTGGGATTTCACAAGCATTGTGTCTTTGTTAATCAACATGAAAGACATTGCACTTACCAGTAAGAAATTAGAAATTCATTAATGCATATTTCTTTTTTCAGTTGCCACTCGTGGAAGCTCAGTATGTTTATGAACATCAAGAGCAGTCCTTTCTGGCTTGCACACATCACTACCCATTACCCAGGGCAAGCTGAGGCATGGAATAGGTGAAAAAGACGTTCAAATGGTCTTCATCACACATACTGGAGGTAAAGATTCTCCTACTACAAATTAGCTAATAATGTATTTGACGATACAGAGAGCTAAATGAATGTCTCACATCTAACAAACAGCTGTATTTGCGCTCCTACAGATAATTGGTGAGCACTCAACCACAATGAATAGATTGAATGAGGCTGATAGTTCTTTACAGTAAGACTAAGTCAGACTGTATTAATGTAACACACAGTCATACATGTGCCCCAAAAATGTGGGACACATGTGCCAACCATCCATCCATGCTGATCTTTGGTACTCTGTCACCTTGCTCACAGTGGATTACTGCTGACAAGTTGTAAATCCAGCTTGGCTGGATTCAGCTACGGGATCTGATCCTTTGTGGTGCTGAATACCACTCTAAGTGATACAGACTGCCGACTGCAAGTCAGCACTTCATGGAGAATGACCAGGAAGTAGCAGAAATAAGTCCAGGGGCTGCTAACCCCTGAGAGGAGACAGGGAAAGCAAGAAGCGACTCAGAATGGTCCCCAACTCTGTTTTCTGATTTCCTCCAGTTGTTCCTGTCATCAAAAAATACCACCAAAAGGATGCAAAAATCATAATTAATGGCCAGACTATGTGTGGGCCTCCTCCTGCAGTTCCAGGCATGAGGTTGTTGTGGCAAATTTAAGAAGGCAGCCTTTTTTGGGGTTGGGTTTTTTTTTGTTGTTTTCTCTTTGTACAAACTGGACCCAATCTCTGCAGGCTCCAGGGTTCTATTGTTCAGTTTATTAGACTCTCCCAAGAAATGTAGTTTTAACCATTGAGGAGAAAGACACAAATTGTTCCATTTCTCTAGAGAAACCAACTATATTATGATTAAGAAAATGATATGATGCCTGAAATTATTTTCTTGTTTGACTTTTCACTGGCTAGGTCTACAGCTCTCAGGCTCACGTTCTGTAGGTAAGCATGCACCCATGCCACACAGCTGACTGCTTACTAAACTCTTGTGCATAGTTGGCAGATCAGTTTATTTCCATCAGCTTGGCTTCTGGGACTCACTTTTCCATGCATGCAGAACAGTTAAAGAGTCTCCAGTGCAAGACGAGTCCCAGTTGCTTTTTATGTGGATATGGGAAGAGAGAGAGAATGCCAGGCTCCTGGGCTTGAGCCCAGTTGCCCTGAAAGACCAAAGTTTAAGCTCAGGAATTCAAATATGAAGCAACCAGAATTTTTCACATATGAAGCAACCAGAATCTTTCACATGTGGATGCAGGGTGTGTGAAGATTTTTTGAGAAGTTCAAGAGCAGTTTAAATTGTTCGTTTAGACAGCACATACACTTTTTTAGTTTAAAAGTAAAGCAGCTGTCTTTTCCAACCTACTCATAAAACAATGTTTTTATTGGTCTTTCAATTTTTCACTGTATTTTGTGAAGCACAGGCAATTTGCATGGCTCTTTTCCTGTCCGGTTAAGGTAAGCAAATGGCCCTTTAAGCTGTAAAAATCTAGGAATGAATGAGCACGCAGCAGTAGCAACTGTGGCTGGGATTACTTTATTTACTTGTGAATCAGTCATGTTATGAGACAGGAGTGCATGAAGAAAACGGAAAATAACTTATTTTCCATGATTGGCTGAGTTTTTCACATTTTCTAAGGGATACCAATGGAGGAGGGATAACAAAAATATTTGCAGTTTAGATCCAGGGAAGTTAGCGAAGACAAGTATTGCCATAGGTCACTTGGCCAGCTTGTGTAAAAGGAATTTTTTTTTGCAAATTCAAGCTGCAGCTATAGTATGGACTAGATCAGAAAGCCCATCTCTGAAGCCTTGTAGAGGGTGTGTTGCTTGACCTAACATGGGAGACAATTTCCCAAATAACTGGCTTGCCTGGAATCCTTTATGGAAGCAAGATGTTTCATAACTCCAGGGCCTTTTGTGGGGAAGTGGACCCCGTGCTCCCTTGGATGGGGAGTCCTTTGGTTACTTTTGTTCTTCGCTCACAGAAGGCACAGGAGGAGAAGGAGCAGGAGAGAGGTGTTACCTGTGTAATGATCCAGCCTTGTGCAGAAAAATTGAGTCTGTGGACAAGTTGACTCTTCACGCCTGTGGAAACAAATACTACGAGTATTAAACTGGGGTTTCTGAAACTCACTAGGCTTCATTTATTGCCTGTAATAATGACTATATGAGATGGAAAACAGACTTGGACAATTGCTAGAAAAGCAATGATCAGTATTGCCATTTTGCATTACCTGCGTATAAAAAGCAGCCAGGGTGAACCACAGATGGGCTGGACAGTAACACGGGAAATAACAGAATGTCATTACATAAATTGTGAGCAATGTCTGATCTCAGCTGCTGCATATGGTCATATACTTTAAAAGAATATTGCAGGATTAAAGAATAGAGAGATTGTGATTACAGGGACAGGTAACTTGAACATCTAAGGAGGAAATACCCTTTCCCTTTAAAATTAGACTAGGGAGCATAGTGTATATTCATAAGACTAGAGAAAGGTTTGGAGGAGTTAGACTGAGTCTCATAGTGCAAGGAGAAGGGAGGCCCTGGTTAAACTGCAAGAAAACAAAAGCACCTCAGATTGAAATGGTGCCTAAGCAAAAAGGCCCAGAAGACATGGAATCTGAAGAGGAAATTTATCTGAACAGTAACAAGAATATGCAAAGCTATTGCACTTTTCTTCTGAAAGACAGATTAAACCACACAAAGCTGGGTGTGAAAATTTAATTCTTCTAACTTGGAGACCAAGATGAGAACTACTTCCATGTCAGAATGTCAGAGAGCAGGTGCTACAGTAGTTGAGCCACAGATATGATGTTGTCTGGCACGTCATCTGTTTCCAAAAAATGCTGTCACTTAAAAGAGAGATTTGGTCTTGCATCAGAATGTGGTTACCAGTACCAAGGAATGGAAGGGAAACTGCCTGGCAGCACTATCAGGAACTAAAGAGTCAGCAGTGGCACCAGCTGAGGGTGTGGAATCACAACTATCAAGAAGCTCCAAAAAAACAGTCAAGTTCTGTTTTCTGCAAAACCTGGAGAGTCTAGTGGCCTTTCAAGCTAAGGCCTTGATTCAAGAAAGAACTGTACATTGTGGCTGCCTGTGATGGTGGGAACGTAATGATTTCCAGACTCCTGGATGCAGCCATATCCATTTCTTCCTGCATTCACATGCCCACACATAATAGTTTGTTCTTGACTGCCTCAGCTCTGAACAAAGCCCAATTTAAGATTAAAGCATGATGTCAAAGCTGCCC
This sequence comes from Athene noctua, assembly GCF_965140245.1. Lineage (NCBI taxonomy): Eukaryota > Metazoa > Chordata > Aves > Strigiformes > Strigidae > Athene > Athene noctua. The sequence goes on from NC_134038.1 coordinate 95,988,942, forward strand.
AACTTCTCTGAAGAGGAAACCATTGAAAGACTGCTGTTATTTCAGTGCTAATGGAGCATAAGGACTCAAGCACAAACCATTGTTTTGGGTTTGGTTCCTTAGAAATATATAGTAAGACGTCATGTCTTAAAACTCAAAGCTTTTGCTTAAGTAGAACAGACAAGCCAGGGTAGGATGGAAAACTGATGCAAAGAGACCACAATTACATACTGGGTCGGTGGCTGAGCCAAAAATACACCTGTCTCAACATTCAGTCCAATCCCCCTGCACTGGGCTCCTACTAACTATTCATAGCAAGTCCAATTTTAGCCAGAAAAAGGCTGTGAAAGGACATAACTCTTTTCTATGTGTGTTAGTGGAATATTACTACAAACAGCATCTACAAATATGAAACCAAAAACACGTTTTGAGCTACTGTGGTTGATTTTTTTCAGGGTCAGAAAAACAACTCCCCGTGCTGATTGCTAAAAAGGAGGGCATATACCCCTAATACCTTTAAATCTTATTTCTTGTGAAAAGGAGCTCTTACTATTTTTGTTTCTAATCTAGGCCAAGTTCTGAAATCCTTGTAAAAACCAAGGGCTTAATAATGAAACAAAAAATAACTGGTAGCTTTATTTTTATATCAAAAGGAGATAAAGATTAAAAATACTAACATGTCCAACTGAGTATATTCCACTTTGCTTCCCCATGGAAAAAGAGTTTGTGAAGATTAGGAACCAGACTGTATTACTTGGCACGTGAGGACCTATGACCTTGACCACGGTCACAACACTCTGGCTGAGCTCCAGCCATCCTCAGTGACTGGCTTCAGCAGAACACACAGAATAGGACTGGTCATTGACACAATTTAACCAGTCACTTCTTACTAGCAATTGTTTTTCATTAGAACCTTATGAAAAATTGCAGATATACTTTCATCACTATGTCCTGAATTTACATGCTATCTATACATTTAGGGTTTTTTCCCAGGTTATTTCTCCCATTGCTACCACTTTTACACTAAATGAGAAGCTTTGCCCTGAATTTTGTAGGCTTTGTCTCTTTTTTTAATTTTTTTTTTTTTTTTTTTCAGAAGTAGGCTTTCAGTTTTGCATGAAACCTCGTTAAGATACTGAGTACTTGGCAGACAAAAGTTTTTGCATTTCGAAAATTATTGGTCATTCTCACTGAGATGTCACGTGGAATCCTGAAGGAATTACACATGGGAACTTCTGGTTGCTCAGGCTTTCTGGGAAAGCAAAGATTCACTCTGGTATCTCACAGTTCACTATCAGCATGTAGGACCCTAGCACCCATACCAGCAATGACTATGCGTCCCTGGCTTTCCTTGTACCCTGAAATTCCCCTTTCCTAAGCTGGATGCTGATTCTTGTAGGAGCAGAGGTGGTTCCCATTTAAATGCATAGCTCTGTGCAACCATGTATCACGCCAGCTGATATTAATGTGTGACAAGCTAAAGATCTTTCAGCCTCCCAGTTAATCTACACAGTCCTGAGACTACATGTTTGGCTCAAACTGTAGACCATGAAAAATCCATACTTTCCATAACTTTACCTCCAACTCCAAGCTGACAAAAGCCGGCTTTTGGGAGGAAAGAGGAAAGATGGAGGATGAAGAGAAGACAGGAGGGAGATGGGAAGAATCCTAGGGTTCATCCATCCAGCTCTCTGAATCATGAATGACAAGAAAGTTTGGGTGATGCTAGCTGCCAAATACTATTTAAGAGGTACCTTTATTTGCTCTGACAAAACCACATTGCATACAAAATCCTTCCAGAGCTCTATAAATAAATTCCAGAAACTGTTAAATTAGAACCATTCAAGGCAGGTCTTTGTTATATCCTGATTTTTCTGTAAAATACACAAATTAAATTATTCTACAAGGAAATTGTACAGAAAGCATACTCACTGATGAAATAACTTCTAATGCATTTCAGAAAAAAAAAAAAAAAAAAATTTGGAATCTAATCTGTGGTGATCACTTGGTGTTTTGGGGCTTAATACCATACTGAATTATTTCAGCATCTTAGCTGAATCCGTACAGTCCAATCAGTATGTCCTTCTTCAAGAGATATTTATAGATATCTCATGCAGATACACACACACAAAGACACATAAACACATGCCTCATTGCTACATTTCATTCATAAAAATCAAGGTGGCATTTTAATAAAAAGTATGAACAATGTGTTAGCATTCACTGCCTCCCTTGTATTTATTCCCCATCATTAAAAGCTGCGAGATGGTAAAATGGATTTGCAGATCTGTTATTTCTCCTCAACATAGTAACTTCAGTGCCTATTATCAGTTACAGAAGCAGAGCTAGGGTGAAGTAAATAAAGGCATTTTTCTAATGGTCAATGGCCCATTTGAGAGAAAACCTCGAAGACCACAGACATCCTTTTCAAAGCATAACATTCCCTATAGTCTTCTTACATTTTCTGGATCTGAACCAAGTTTAACCACTACTGCTTGCGTATTTAGTTTGCTACAGTTTACCTGCTGTTACTTGCATCCCTAATGTTGATAACTATTTCTGAGTACCTTTCTTCTGCTCATCTGTCTTTTAAGAGAAGATGACACATATATCAGCTATTAATTATATACTGGCTAGTCTCTTCCCTGGGTATGTCCTTCATCTTCTGTGTTCATGCATTCAGTCCTACCGGGCATCAACAGAACTGTCCAGAGACGAATACTTCCATGCAGATCTCCTGTTTGTTGCTGCTGGCATTTTATTACCCTCCATTAAGCCACTGCAGAGCTTCCATTGTTGATGCATTTTCATACATTGAGGTTGTGATAACATTATGGTACAGAGCATGTGCTAAGGAAAATGCAAAACAACTACCAAAACAGTTTGCTTCCAGTGGGGCCTGGAAGACCCTCTCATTAAAGCTGGGCCGCCTACAGTGATGTGATGCCAAGCCCTCTTCCCTACCAGGTATACTTGTATCTGAAAACTGTTCTGATCCTTAGCGGAGAATAAAGTGAGGATCTGATTCAGTCCAGAAGGTTAACACCACAGGGTCTCCAGGAGTGACTGGAATCACTGCTTACACTGCAGGAAGAAAGTGATCCTTTTTGACTCTCGATAGTACTTTTATATTTACATGCAAGAGACCATCTGGGCCCAAAAACTTTAATCCAGCATCAGGAGAGACCATTGATGCAATGCACTTCATATTTCAGAGTGCTCCCATCTGTACTTCGGTGAACATCATCTTTACGTTTGCCACATTGATCTGTTGTGTCATCTAGTCATTCTGGCATGGAGTGTTTCTTGCTCTGATCTGCTGTACCAGGAAGAACAATATTTAGAAGACAGATATTTTCCCCTAATAGGTAAGAAGATCAAAATGCTATGTGCAATTGGCCTCTGCTGTTGTCAGGTGTAGCAGTGGTGCCCAAAAGCAATTTGTCTTCTATCAGCCCTTTGCTTATATGCAGTAAACCCAGATCCTCTGAGGATCACAGAGGTTTTTCTCCTGATGCCATCAGGACAATTGGTCTAGCCTTCTGCAACCTTCTCAAGCGTCCTTGGAAGAGAGGGATGCTCAAAGCAATCTTCCCCTGGGTGGCTTGAGGGGAGAGTTTGTGGAGACTGGGAGACTGGAAAGTGGAGCTGGAAGAATGGGTTTCCAGGCTCTGCTCATTTGAAAGCTCTTTATACTAGCATATCCTCTAATGCTGGGTCATAATAAATGTTCCTGACAAGGTCATAATTCCAAATAGTTTTGCATACCTTCCTCCATTCATTCAGATGGTGGAAAGGAAAAGACAAAGGCTACGATAATTAGTCTCATTTCTGAAATGCCCTTTAGATATGGTTGGAAGATGTAGAGCAAATGCAGGCCCTCTGTGATAGTGCATTAATTTTTGTGAATTAAAATTTCCAGTAGAAACAGAAAAAAATCTGCCCATCTGTATTCACTCTGGTTTCCCTGTTTAATAGCTTATTTTAATTAAGATTTATTGAGTTTTATATAGAATGTTATACAGTGCAGATATTTATGATGCAATAAACTACATGATGAGAGACACAAAAAAGTTAATGAAATCGATCTCCACTGCTTAAAGATTCCTCCTGTATCTATGTAGACAGCGCATTAGGTTTATAATGTTGAAAGAATCAGATCTACATGTTTACAGATTTAAAATTTTATAAAGTTTGGTGATAGTCAGCTTTTAAGTTGCAAGTTTTGTAGATCTGGGGGACGTCTAGTTTGACCCTGGCCTAGGACTGGTATCAGACAAGAGTCAAGTATTGCTCAGATTCACCCAAATAATTTACGACTTCAAGTTTTGGTCCAGCCATCGCAGAAACACCCTAACATTTATTCCTGAAGTGGCATTAGGAAATGGTCCTACTATTCAGCGGAAAACATTTAGATCATTATGAAGCTTGGAAAATTAGAATAGAACTTTGAAGAGATACACTTCCAATGAAATTTATCATCTAATTGTTCACTATCAGTACTTACTCAAATCTGCAGTGCATTTGCTATGTACATACATAGCATAAATACATATTAAGATGATTATAAACCAACTATGCTATAACATATTATTTGCTGTACTGACTTGTTTGTATACCCACTTAACGAGGCTAGCTAGTTAGCCGTTTTAAAAAACAACACATAAAGCAACTACTTGTTCAGAAGACTACAATATACATTAGGAAACTATGTATTCCCTGTTATAATAAGGGTGACTTTTGTTTCCTGCCTCCCCAGAGAAAGGACAACTTTGTCTTCTAGTAAAGGCCATGGCGAAACCCCTGCTAGGGTGATATGATTTACATTAAGTCCTAAATGCCAAGTGAGGCTCTTCGATCTCTTTTTTGCAAATTTTGGCCAGCACTGCCAGGCACTGACATACCTGGCTGTGGATTCTGATATGTTTTTGATGTTCATACTCTCTGCATTTTGCTTTGATTTATGGAAACTTAAGTAAACCAGTCACAGCCTGCTAAGAACTTCAAGGTTCTGGTTAAAATATGTATCCCACGCCGTGTGAACGCTTTCCCCTGAAAATGCTTTGATTTGCTTGCATTCGCTTCAGTGTCATCAGCAGGTCTGCAAACTTGGCTAAAGTTCAGGGAATGTAATGAAAAACTTCATCACAGAACCAATTGTCATGCAAGATGAGACATTGTTTGGGACAAATAATGAAAGAATCCTTAACCTGACCTCCAACTCTTCTGCTCATCCACATACCATGTAATGCTTCACTCTAGTGTGGGAAAGCCATAGAGGCATTATTCTTTGAAAAGGAAAGCATCTACCTGAAAAATCTCCTCCTAGTTATTGGGCTTTTTACTTCAATCAGCTGTCACCTGGAGTTGCAGAGAAAACACATACTTGAACATGTATGTCATGATGGACAGACATTAGCAAGGGTACTAGAAAGGAAATTAGTTGTTAGTGGCAGCTCTACAACCCAACACTGACCAGCTAAACCAGTCAGTCTCCCTGGGCTCCCTCTGTGGTCAGTGGGTCAGTAGCAGAGAGCAGGTCTTCTCCACTCTCAAATTTTGACATTAGCATTGCTGCCTCTTTTTCACCTCTCCACTGACCACAGAGGGTGTCGGGGGCACATCGTCCCTGACACTGAGTGAAATGCCCTATTTTGGGGTGTAGAAATAAACAAGTACAGTATATGCAAAAAACTCTGTCCCAGCAACTGGATGGCCCCTTTCAAAACATGTCTTCTTTCACACCTTTGTCCACGGCAAGTGGCACTCTTTTTATTTAAAGAGTAGTTTTCAGGCTACCCACAGCAACACTTTGCTTACAGACACTTAACGATTACATTGAATGACTGCGTGCCTGGCATTTCGAGAGATTTCAAGCCTAGATAGGTTGGCTCACAGCTTCCTAAAGATGTTGAATCTTAAAAGCATCTTTCTGTTGGGAGTAACCCGCTCGAGGCCACGGCAGCCGTGCAGTGTACGAGATGCCGGGTTGCACTCACTTCTTTTCAGGACAATAGAACCGTTTTCTTTCTTTTTATGCTGCAAACCAGATTCAGCCTGGTTGCATTAAATTCTTATGTTAATGTTCCATTAATTAGCTTTCCTTTCTTTATATTTGCTCTTCATTGTTCTGCTTTTACTTTGTTTCACTCCCCGTATAATTAAAACGTTTAACATTGTTCCTTCCTGTGGTCAGGACACATTCGCTTACGTCCGTGTCACTCCCAACCCAGGCAGAGGCCAAATGGAAGCAATTAAAACCAGGAACCATGTTGCGTCCGTGTCCTTCCCCCCGCCGCCCAGCCCCTAACTCGGCGGCCGCGGCGCTGCCGTGAAACCCGCCGGCCTTTCTGCCGTTCCTCACGCCGACGCCCGCTCCCGGCCTGGCCCGGCCGCCAGGCCCAGCGCAGGCCGCCAGCGCCGGCGGCAGCACGCCGTCCTCCCCAGGCTCGGGCACGCCTCGCCCGCTAGTCGCAGGAGGGCTCGGAGTCTGTCCGCGGAAATAAGGGCTTTATTTATTGTTTGAAATTTGTGTATATGCAGGTGTCCGTGAGTGCGCGGGCACGTACCTGTAGCCATACCTCTACCTCCCCCCGCGCCGCGGCACAGACACCCCCGCCCCCGCTCTGAGGGGCCGCTGCCGCCGCCTCCCGGTAGGTGGCGCCTCAACACCGCCCACCTGCGCGGGGCCGCCGGCGGAGGCGGCGCGGCCCGGCCCGGCCCGACCCGACCCGGCCCGGCCCGGCCCGGCCCGAGGCGGCGGCAGGCAGGGGCGTCGTGAAGCGCCGCTGCCCGTGGCCAGCGCGGCCCGCCTTCCTCGTCTGGCGCTCCGCGGATTCGTTCGGCATTGTTCGTTTTGCGCTTGTGTCCCGCTGGCCGGGGAGAGGAGGCCGCCAGCCAGGTCGCACAAAAGCCCGCGGTGGCAGGGCTGTCATGTTGTGCTCGCCTTCCACAACGGGGGCGCTTGAAAATAAATAAAGAAATAAAATAACGGATCAGCAAAGCTTCTGGTTTCTCTCTCTGGCTGATCTGAAGACAAGAGCGGCGGGACGGCCTTCAGAAGGGGCTGACAGCACTATGTCGCCAGTGCCGTGGTCTGGCCTGCCCTGCTCTCTGGCCTAATGGGTTTCTGGTTTACAGAAAAGCTATTAAAAAAGGTGAATTTTAAACACCTTACTCTGCGGTCAGCAGGGCCTGTCAGAGTCCACCCAGCTGCAGGCCATGGTCGCAGCTGCAGCACTGCCGTGCATGGGCATTAGGTGCCCTTTGTGAGGAGGGTGGGCTTTCACATCCACTGGGATCACATGCCAAGTGCCGCTGGGCTACACTGGCATAAAACTTGTTTAATGGAAAGGTGAATCATTCCCTTTTGGGAATGAAAAGTTGCAATGTCGGGGGAGGTTGCTGGGCTGTGGATCCCCATATGGTGTGGGGAAGAGTCAGGCACCAGGTGTAGTTAACATCAGGGAGCTCCCATCTCAGCTTCCCGACTGCCTCATCCTGTGCCCTGCAGTACCTGTTACACAGGCTGTGGCCACCCATGTGCGTGCGTGATGGGGCTGCATTTTCATCTCAGGAAGTCAGGACCTCACCTCTCTCACTGTTTTGTTCCCTTGATGTAAAAGTACTGATATTTTGCCTTCCCCAAAGGCAAACCCATTAAACAGTGTGGGACAGCCTTCTACTATGGTGATGGGAACAGTAAGGGAGGGAAATGATAGATTTTAAAAAGCTCATTTTCTACTTTGGGTGTGTTTGTTTTTTATTAAACACAGAAGTTCATTAAAACATGCTGATAAAATCAGGAGATGTATTTAGGAGTTTCTTTGTTAGACCAGATCAGTTTCTAAAGCATCTGCATGGTGAGGTAGTCTACTGCAAAAAGTGTGAGGGATTTAAATACCAAATATCCATGTTTGGGAAGCAAGCAGGAATGCAATGAAAATGGTCAAGGGGCTTTGCTGCCTTTGTTATTTCTTTGTGGGTTTTGTTTTTTTCTTTTTAGTCACATTAGACAGAACCACATATAGACAGAACCACTATGGATTTTAAAGAGCTTAGCTCACTGTCAAAAAGTACTGATTTGGTTTGCCTCTCCTTGAAAATCCTCTCCTGCAAGCAATACAAATAATGGTCCTGAAATGGTGGGATATTTCTGGAAAGAGAAAAATGCTTCTGTTCTGACACCCATGCTTTTGTATGTTTTTAACATAAGTAGCCAGGATGTTGGGAGGGTATGGTGGTGGTATCACATGTTTGTTATTAGTATATTGACATGTCTTGCTTCATTGATTTTTTATTACAGTCCTGAGGTTAGAAATAATGATTGTCAGTGACAGCTTCTTTGCTGCTTGCTTTAGCTTCAAGTGATAATTTCAGGCATATCTTATATTACTTTATTATCCCCATCCATACAGACTCTCTGCCTTTCTGTCTTAGATTTAAAAGGAATAAGTTGTTTGTAAAAAGCTGCCTCTGAAAAGTTTAGTTCTGCAACATGCCAGCATAAAAGATAGCACCAAGCCAAGCTGCCTTTGTCGCTGCTACTGCTGCTGTCTTGGCATCTGTCGACAAAGAGCTGCTCCAATCTGGGGATCCCTGCTGGGGTGAGATATGGCCACGTCTCCAGCAACGGACTAGGCGACACCAGTGCCAGAACGCTGCAACCATCTGATGCAAGTCGCTCCTAATGAAAGTCCAGCATGGGGCTAAATGAGTTTCCTCCACTGCTGGGTGAGGGGCTAATGATAAAAGCACTCCCTGGGCTCACTGCTGCTGTCGGTAGCTTTATCAGGGCATATGGCAGTTGGCTAACTGCAGCTCTTGCGAGGTTTCCTCTCACCGCGTTACCTCTGGAGTTGGCTGGCGGGCTCAGCCAAGAGCCCTTGGCCCGAGGGGCATGCGGGTGCATGGGTGCTTGCTGGGGGCCATGGCAAAAGGGCGGGCAGTTGCAGGGTGGAATTATTTTGGCACCTGGTGACTGTTGTTATTGCTGCTGGAGAGGCACAGCTCACATAAAATCTGTGCCAGTTTGTGGTAGAAAAGGCTAAAGATGTGCTAGTTAGCAAGGTTAGCTGTGCTCACTCACACACAGGCATGCTCTGCTGCCCTGAATGTGAGGGCTGAGGCATTCTGCATTTCCAGTCACAGCATTCACAGTCTTATTAACGTACAATACTACTACTACTAATAACAATAATAATGAATAGGACAGTTGTGGCCAGGAAGTCCCTAGGCACCTCACAAAATACAATTTAAAATAATGAGAGCAAGAAGGTAGATTCTATCTTTCAGTACTTGACCTTTCATTAGAAAAACCAGTGAGAAAGAGGGTGGAGAGAGTTGGATTAAAAAAAACCCAAAAGGCAAACGCACACATACATGCAAACACACACACAGACACAGAGATCCTGCATGGAAAGTGCGCTGAGAAAAAAAGCACCAGCAAACCACTGTAGGGATAGGTGCGTGCTTGCTCGCTTTTGTTCTTACAACAGTTTCTTCCACCTCAACTTTTTGTAGTTGGTGTTAAATGTGAGACCTGTAATTTTATTTTATTTTTTTTTCAAGCACAGCAGCAGCAGCATGTTCTCTGCACCTGTTGGTTTTATGATTTGCTTCTCACAACAATTCCTTTGCTGTTGAGACATGATCTGAATGACAGGCCCTGCTGAATCAGCTTGTAAATAGAAATGGAGGTGGGTTCAATGTATTTTCCAAAATAACCTCCCTCTTCATGCCTTGTGTGACTTGCCCCTTCCAAGGCATGTTTTATCCCTCTTCATCTCTTGCCATTCGATTTCTCTGTTCTGTTTTAATACTCTTTTTATCTCTCACCATTATTTCCACATTATTCTCTTATTCTCTTCTCACTTTTCCCCTGGGTTCCCTCCTCAACATGATATCAACAACTTAGATAACAGCAAAGGCATTTATAAGTCAAATGTTTAGTTAAAGCATAGTAACCTTGCCCTTGAGATGCATTCAGGGCAGGTCAAAACCATATAAGGCTTTTCTTAGAGACCTGCAATTACAGGACAGCCCAGAGACTGCTTTAAAGCTTGGGCAGCACGGTCTGCTCTTGACTAACCACACTAATTCCATGGTGCTCTGGGAATAATAATTCCCCAGTACTGAGTTAGGCTGCTCTTTGCCTGTAAGGGCACAAAGCAGCTCAGTGGAAGGCCATCATCTGTAACACTATACTTATAAGAAAGAAAACTAAGCCAAAACAAAAAATCCCAACAAAGCAAAATACAGCCTTACTACTGCAATTACTTTCCATTTTCTGTAAGCTATAAGATCTTCTTATTAGAGTCCTGAGTCAGGATTTTAGCATTCTGTCAAGGAAATACGTACTTGTAGTTTATACTTGTATGGCACACTGTCTGTGGATCTCAAAGCACTTCAAGCCTGTTTATCATTTAAACTCTTTAACACTCCTGGCAGGGTAGGTTATGTCAAAGATTGGGCAACTTAGGCATTGAGGCCATGGTCTTTAGAAAATTTATTACTGCTCATTTCACTTCCAAAATCTGTGCCTGAATGCTTGAGGCAATATTGAAAAATGGGGTTTATGTGCCTTAGCAGATTTGCCCTGATTCATAATCTTCTCCCTGGCATTACTGTCAATCTTGAAAGCCAGCAGCAGTTCTGCATAGGTCAGAGTGGTCACAAGAAGGTCCCTTTAATAGTATCAGATCAAAATAAAGTACAGATGGAAGCCTGCTGCATTTTTCTGGCACATCTTGTAGAAAATGTTCCAATTACCTTTTAAAACTAACCTAAATCTTTGGAATAAACCAACAAATGCATTAGCAATTGCTTCGTGTGAGAGTCAGGTAATTCTTCTGTTGGTGGTATAATCTAAATTAATCAATTTTTAAAAGGAATTTGCTGATATTGAAAATAAATTCTTGTGAATCACATAGCAGGGAAGGTCCATCAAGTACAGAAAGCATTATGTCCCATTTGTCTTATTTCTGTGATAACGTTGTCAAGAAATACACTTTCCAAATGAACTGAAATGCAAAGGAATTTTCTGTGAAAACATTTTTCCTGGTAAATATTTTTAATTTGCTGTTGATAGATCTACATATAGCCAGTACAAACTGAAGAAATGTGAGAGGCATTCAGTACCTCTTAGAAGCTATGGGATAAGCAACTGAGGGACTATGCACCCTATGAGATATTCTTAGAGAAGTCAGGCCTCAACAAGTCCCTGCCTGCATGAGAGCAACCCTGACCACTGCTGAAATGTGTGCAAGCCCAGCTGAGGTTCTGGGGATTGCCAGGGTGTCTGTTGCAAGCTCCTCTCAGTGTAGGGTTTTCTGTGCTTTATCTTGTAGCACTGCCACATGGAATGGTTCCAAGTGTCTTGGTGCGGGTTGCATCCAGTTAAGGGGTTACGGTCTGTCTCCAGCTCCTGCCCAGCAAAGACTGTTTATAGGCAGCCCTAAGTGTCTAACAAAGCACACTGCTTACACAAACTATGTATTTTAAAGATGCTTGCAGAAAGGGAAGGGAAATTTTTCAAGTCAGCTTGGCCTGTTAGGGCAAGTTTATATAAAGACTATAGGAAAATCAACTTCTTGACAACCGCTTTTTCTTGACATGCCCTACATAAACAAAGCTACCTGAATGCAGAAAAATGAAAGTGATCATTAGTGAATATAATAAAAGTGCCCTAAAAGGTATTATGAAGTTTCTCCCATTCACCTAGAATCTGAGGTTTCTCTATGGAAAAGGCTGCCCAAAATATCCTTCACCTTTTGCAATTCAAAAAAGTTTCAAGGAGAATTTTCACTACAGAAAAGAAAGAAAAGGAAAAAAAAAGATCCATTTCAAATGTACTTGGAAGAAATTTTTTTGTTCTAAGTCACTTTAACTCAAAACATTAATTTAAAAAATGTCAACTTTTTGTCTTTTCTCCACCTTTGTAATTTTTGCACCATTTTCTCAGTGTTTCAGGATATGTAGTAGCATATTCACACTATTTGACTTTTCCTTTCTGCCTTTCAAAGTCAAGGAAGGTTTGAAAATAAATGGAGGAACACATAAAAGGAAGGGGGGAGGGAGACTGGTGAAGATAAAAAATAACAGAAATAAATCCAGGGCTTACCCATTTTATTGCTATCCTAGAAAATATAAGAGGAAGAAAGATGGGGAAAAAAAATCTGATTTTAATTTATTAATATTGTTCTTTTAAATCCATAAGTAGACATTTCAGTCAGAAAACAGAAATTTAATCTGATTCTAAAATTTCCAGTTAAAAAATTTGGAAATAAATTACCAATTTTTTTTTATTTTTTTTTTTTTTTCAGGAGCTGCTTTCAAAGGAGTTATATTTTACATTTGAAAAAAGTAATTTGGTTTGACTTGTGACTTGGTCTACATTATCCCAAAAGCTCCAAGGGACATGTGGAGCCATCGTTTGTGGTCTGTATTAGTGTGGCTCTTGGACACTTAAGTAGTGGCCACATTTTAAGTATCTACTGGCACTGAGAAGACGACTAGCTTGTCTATAAGATAGTGTAGCCTTTTAAACAGGAGAGTGAAAAAATCCTCTTGCTTGAAGAAAAAAGATGATGGAAATAGAAATCCCCGTACTTCTTATGAAATAATGCTTCACTGAAAACATTTTTTATCTGGGTGGAAAGGGGAGGGAGTAAAAAGCTGGACTATGGATGAAAAGTGTGAAATTTTACAACTTTGTCCTGTGCTCCAGTATGTTACCAGCCACAAGAATGGGTTGAAAGAACTCCTTACTCCACTGCTCATACTATTTCCTGTGGCCTCAGTAAATTACTTAACCTTTGTCCCTAAGTTTCTTTATCCAACAAATGGGAATTTTAATACTTAATTTTCTGCCTCAGAGGAGTGTTGTGAAATTTAGCTAGTTAATTGTAAAATGCTTTGAAGGCTCACAAAATCATCAGGTGGTTGTTGGGTTTTTTCAAAGGAGGAATATGACAAATTCAGGGTGGAAATATATAAATAATATAAATATGTAAAACAGTCTTTTTTTTTTTGTCTTTTTTTTTTTTTTTTTCCCAGAACAAGAGCAAACAAGTTGAATATGAAATCAGTGATGCCGTAGAGTATAAAGAACCAATGACTGAAGAAATCTGCTTTGGAACACGCCCTGGTAGTTCACAATTCTATCAATCTTCCATCTCTGCATTCTGAATTACTGGCATTTATGACAACTCCACCATGCGTTTTTCCTTCCGATTTTAACTCCCCTTTAAAAATACAAGTCTGTGTCTGCCCAGACAAGTAGGAAAATTCTCAGCATGGGATATGCAATGAATTAATTGCTTGGTGGCGTTTTATTCCATGTAAAGTTTTGCCATCCCAGTAGTATCTTCTATAGTTTTCTTCCAGTGTCAGGTGCCATTCCTTTTTATGCAATAAGTATGCCATTTTCAGTAGCGCTGGATGAATGCTTCAAAAAGCTGTCTACAAATACTCATTCCAGCTCTTAAATAAACTCATTTCAACTCTGTTCATACATATTTCATGTACACTTAATCTGATCATTCTAGTGAATGATTTATTGGCAGGAATGTTTGCCAAAATGAAGGATTTTATGGTTCAGGTAATTTGCAAAAAAAATGAAATCTGCATTTCTAATAATAAAAATCTGTACCATAAACCATAACTAAAATACTCAGGAACATGTTACTGTACAGAAACTTGAAATATGAGCCAAAGTCCAACAAAATCCATTATAGTGTAGTTCAGTGGGCAAATGGAAGACCAAGAATGATTTTTAAAACATCAAAATATTTCCAACAGGTAGTATAAGAAAGAAAACCAACATTCCAGTAGTTGACAGTTTACACACAGAGTTGCAATTCATAGAATAAAACACCTGAAAATTGTTTGGACATTTATTGTATTTGTCATATTTGGATACTGAATTTGGTACAACAAAATTCACGTGGTTTATCTCAGCAACACAGCAGAAAACCTATTGACAATGTACTGTTGTCAGTAAGGCATCATTTGGAGAAAAGTTGATTTGCCCACTGGATAGAACATGGTCATAAAAACTAAAGTTACCCATAACATATTCCAGTTGAATAACTTGTATTTTTCTCCACATTTATTTCAATGTGGTCATACCCAACTTATGCATTACTTATTTAGCAAAATTATTATTGATTAAAATGGGCAGAGATATATGATACCTGTACTGATGAGTGATGTTGCAGGATGGCATTTAAACTATCAGCATTGCTAAGAATCAACAAAATATTTCTATACTTCCTTCTAAGAAGTGTTCATATGTGCAGAATAATTTGGAGAAGTCACAAGTGCTCTGAGGACAAGCAGTCTGATATTTACAAAACCCAGATGAGTATTTTCTGACATAATTTGTAATTTTCAAATTTCAGAGTAAAATGTATAATCTCCAAGGCAAACAACCAAATTTTTCCCTGTAAAGAACAAAATGTGAGCTCATTGAACAAACAGGCCAAACAGCACAACTTTCTGTAATAGTTTGTGTTTCCTCATATTGTTTTACATTCAGACTCCTACAAAGCAGTGCATTTGCAAAGGTCCAAGAAACACTACCCTTTATAGCTGTCTCTTTGATAGGAGATTAATCTGTCACTGTCATTCCATTTTGTCCTATTCTCTCTCTCTCCTTTTGCACTTTACAAAGTAAGTCATGGCTCTATACTATGTGACAGCTCTATCATAAGGAGAAGCCTGTATCTGCAAAGAGAATATAAGTAATTGAACGGTTCTGTTTCAGTTCGTGGGATTAATAATTCTCAAAGTCACATCATTGCCCTGCAACAGAGAGGGCAAGGGACAATCAGCAAGAAACGTTCAGAGGTGATTGGTGTGTTGAGGGAGGAAAAGAGACATTTAATTGTTTTACTGAGAGTTAAACACCTAATGTAGTATGTACCATGAGGAGTTCCACGACCTTAAACACTCTCCAGCATTTACGGCTTTTGGTAGTCCTGTATTACTAAAGAGCAACGTGATTACTGTGGTCCTTGAGGATGGGTTGATGCGGTAAATCATTCCATGAAGGTTGAAATTATTTCAGTTGGAGGGGTAATTTCCTACAGCCATTGGGAAGAATTAATCAACTCCTCCCATTCCCCTTCTCACATCCCCACCTTCTTCTATGTCAAAAAGTTGTGGAGGGCTGGATAAGTATATTCATACACTGCAGGCAAGATGGGAGTAATTGCCTGGTTTGTGGATCACAACAGGACTTTCCTACAAGAAAATGACATACTGGAGACCAGTTGCCTGAACAGCCAGGGATCTCTGTTAGACAGACAGCGTATTTCAGCCCTTTACAGACTTGCAAGTTTGACCAGGAGATGCTTTTGTTCCTAAACTTGGGCCTTGGTGGTTGTGCTTTTAGTTCCTACCTGATTTTATTATTGATCTTTTTAAAAAGTTGGGAGTGGCTTTATTCATAAACTGGAAGATTTATGTGTGGCTCATCAGGATTAATTTCTGCAGCAGTTGAAGGCAAAGAAGTGATAGTCGTGAAGGATAACCTAGTGAGGGAATTGCCAGAAGTGGAGAGACACAGGATACCAGAGGATGTGACTCACAGCAGGCAGATAAAACCCCTGTTCTGAATCGACCTCTGAAAGAAGCTGTCTTTTCCCTCTGACTTGGGGCATGCTGGAGGTGGTCGGTTATACTGAGGCTTAAGTTAATTTTTCTGTATCTCCCCCTTCAGTAGTCTCATGGAGAAGTGGCCCTTTGGGTTGTAGCATCCTAGCAAATGCTTTGTAAGAGTGCTGTGTTTATGGAGTCTGACTCTTAAATTCTGAAACATTTGGTTATTTCATTTCCTCCCAGAAAGAAAGAAACTAACAACATTTACTTCTTTCTTAGACCATCATTGTTGAATCTACTTAGCTCCTTCACAATTACTTGCAGCTGGATCCATTAAAAAAAAAAAAAACGCCCTTTCCCTTTTAGATCATACACAAGATGAGGGCAGACAAATTACTCTGACTACAGTGGTATGCAGCTACATTAATTTCATCCAATGCTATCTTCATTTCCTTCCTTTCCCACTTAGTTACGTAATGTGAAAATTGGCCTATTTTGGTATTATTATGATGATTTTGAGCTTCTCATTCTTCTCTCACATCATGTTGGCTGCCTAAGATGACCTCAGAAACAATCTGCTTAAAAAAACAAAAAGAAAAGTTAGCAGAAGGAAATGTTTTCTTGTAGTGGCAACCTTTCAGGGAAGAGTACCAGTGTAGCTCATGCTTATTGAATGCTTTCTGGGGCAATTCTGGGAGTGTGGGACACTCCCACTTATTCTGATTAACTTCTGATTAATGTACAGAATGAAAGTACTTAAAAAAAAAAACAAACAAAAAACCTATTTCTATTTCCACTGAATTGCTCTGTTTATGAGAAGCCAGCATATGGTGCAAACAGGGACAGAAAAAATATATCTTTGATATTTATTTCTAAAAAAAAGAATAAACAAGGCAAATTGCTATTCAGGCTGTTGCCTGGGTTGTATGTTCATCTATTCATAATGGTTGTGAAGTGGTAAGAGCTAAACTGGTGGCAGAGACAGCTAAAGGCTTCGCAGTAGAGTAGACAGAAAATTAGTTTTATTGATCAGAAGTGAAGGGTAGGAACCATCATTGTGTCTGTAAGAAAGGAAGATCTCAACCTGGGTGAGAGAAGCAGGTGGATGGATCATATCACAGTGCCCCTCCATAAATTTGGCTGTTGCTTCTCAGTGGCCAGCTGCAACCATCCTGGCTGCCCACAGAGGCATGGGTGAAAATGTGAGACCGGTGTCACTTCCCTGTATCTATAGCAGCCTGCTACCCTAAGAAACTGCCTTTTATGCATGTGTCTAGAACATACCTTCCTTCTTGACTGAACAGATTTTTGTAGGCCAGTTAAGTACTCTGTTGTGGTATTTACTGCAACAGGCAATATTTGGCTTGTTACAATACTGCCTGTGATGTGGGAGGGCTACATTCAAACCATGGTTCTGCCAACCAGAGTATGCACTAGAGTGGAAAAAAAACCCAAACCCAACCTTACACTTACTTTGCATTCTGTGGAGCCTGAAATCTGGATGCACATTAGTCTACATGAGAATTGTAACCTTGAATTTAATGAAAGTACCTTCTTTTAAAAATTGCTTTTCTTCACCTACAGTATCACAGCCAAATTTTCACCAATCTGTGTGATCACATTAACCTAAAGGACACACAGGGAAGGCATGTTTGAGGCAGCCAAGCTGTGGAAGAGCAAATACACAGTGAAACTCCAAAACAAAACCAGCAGTTTTTTCTTCCAATGTGGTCTGTGTTGAGTGTCCCATTACTATTATGAAAGATAATATATGTTTCTATTATGGCAACGTGCAGGAATGAAACTTGATCTCAGCACTGTGAAGAGTGGGCTTTTAATATATACATTCTATCCAAGTTTTCCCCAAAACCTTCAACTAGACAGACAGCAGAATCAGGACTTGAGTTGGGATTATGGGAATCTGGATCCTGCATGAAAAACTGAAGATAAGAGACATCCTGGACAGCTGTAGTTGAAGAGAACATTCTGTCCATGTTCTTCCATTTGGGCAGAGGATCAGGTCTACCTGAACCATTCCTCCTGACGTGTTGGTATGTTTGAAAGTGATACTTCCATTTTTCTGACCTATCTATCTTCACAATACTAAGAACTGAACTACTTGAATAAAGAAGTGAAATTAACTGATGAAAAGCAAATAGCATACATATTTCATGGACTGACATTCATCCACAGTGTAACATGTGTTTGCATTGCTACAAGTCTATGGTATTCCCTCACTTTGGACTTCAGATACTCTTTCCACTACTGTTTATAAAAAACACTGTCCGGCACTTATCAACAGTTTTACATACCTTTTAACTTTTTTTAAAAAAAATGAACTGAATAACACTGCTGCACTGTAGCATACATAGGGAGTAAGGAGCTGAGAATGTGAAGGATGTAAAGTATCAAGGAAGTTGTTCCCTCTTGTCAGAGTCAGTAGTCTGAACATTATATTGGCAAATAACACTTATGATGAATTGCACAGCTCAATCTGCAGCTCATACATGTATATTGGAAAACTGAAGAGAATTAATGTGAGCAATTTTTTAATATTAAATTGAAAATGAGATATCTTTTTTGCCAACAGAATATTACGTCAAATTGTTTTCTTTATTGCATTTTTCTTCTGAATAGGATTACTATTTTCCATTTTCTTTAAGAATGCACGATCCTATTGTTTCTCCATACTAACTATTTCGGCTTTTCTTGATCTAGAGCAATTTTGTTTAATTTAACAGAACAGGAGTCGAGTTCTCAAGCATTTTATCATTTCCTTTGTGATGAAATCTGATCCAAAGTCCATGACTTCTGTACAAAAATGTGCTGTTATTGACATGAATGTGCATTGTGTCAGGCCTTCACATTTCAGACATTTTTTATATATCCTGACAATAGTTCTTGAACTGTGTAGACAGTACTGATGGATTATCCATTCTTCAGCATTTCCAAATGGAAACAAAAAAGTTGGTCAGAGGAAGAATCCTGGTCCCATTGTAGTCAAGGGATGTTCATTACAAATATTTCCAAATGCTTTTGTTTGGAACTATAATTCAAATATATAGACTTACTAAACTTCATTATAACATAAAAATGAGTTCCTTTCTGATTGGAACTACCAGTGGTTGTCTAAGGATCAGTGAACCTGATTCGATTAAATTGAATATAGGGTAGCCTCAGTCCAAAGTATAGTTATATTATATATGATGAAATAAGATTATTAGGTAAGACCATTCTACATTCTGGTACCACAGGAAGTCAGCTAGGAGTTGGAAGAATAGTTCCTTCGTTTGTTGCATACAAAAGAAATTCTTGTGAAGGCTAAAGATAAATAGAATTACAAATATCTGCCAAACACATACTGGTCAGAACTAGAAGGGGCACAACAAATCAAGATGTGAGACTAGTGCCAATTGTATGTTTGCTTAGCTGACTTTAAAGCATCTCATTAGGAGGAAAAAATATTTTACTTGAAGATGGAATGTCCACTCTGTTTAGTTGACACATTACATGCTTACTTGACATGTTGCTGTGAAAAAAGTATAAAACGATTTGTACTCCAGAAAGGGATAAGGGAGCAGGTTTGCTGTTGCTTTATCTCTTTAGTATACTAACACAGATGACCATGAAGAGATCCTAGGAAGTGAAATCAAAACAGACATTAGGTTTATTACTAATTTCAGAAAAAGTACGGTTTGCTCCCTTCACAGAGGAATTACAAGCTTGGGGCAGGGGAGTGTATCTCTGACAGGGGCAGAACAACACAAAGGGTTTTAGCAGGAATGAAAGCTTCAATAAGGGAAGAGCTCATTTATGTATATAGTCTTAGTCAAGATAATTTACATGAATGAGATTTTTTAAAAAAATCAGACATGATGCACTCAGATCTAGGAAATTCATTATGGATCAAGGCTCATTATGAACTGAAGGCTCAGTTTGAAAGCAAGGGAAAAAAATCACTTTTGTGAATAAAATTATGTGGAGTTTAGCCATTTACAAAGGTAAGAGCAGGATCTGGGAGAGAACCTATAGACCTTCAAAATTCCCTCTTCATAGCAGCAAACAAGAACTGCAATGATCCTCAGTTCTGTTGTTGCCTCTGTGTCCCTTGCCCAGTTCATACACATTCGCTGTTTTTCCTTTCATACATCCTCAGTGACTGTCTTCTGTGGGACTGTCATTTTAACTACATGCTCCATATTTTAGGGTCTCTTGTCATACCAATTTTTCCAATATTCAGTCAATCAGGTAACAAGATTAGTAAGAGACAACTGGAAGAGATTTGGTTTATCATACCACTAGCTCTCACATTGACAATGATTGATGATAATGATGTATATATGCACACAAATACACCATGATTTAAAGGAGAAAAAAGCTGGTAAGATCTTAAACAAAATCTAGAAAGAAACATACGAATGAAAATTTGGAATTCCCTGAAAATATCCATGGCCAGAAATCATGGTTCGGTGGAAGAGAAGGAGGAAAAACTATACTAATCTTAGTTTGTCATTAGAAGTAAGTCAAACATGTTAGAATAAAGGACAAATAGATATCGGAGGATATAAAAGAGAAGTCACAATAATAGAAGGTTGATGGTTAAAAACATCAGAAAGAAAAGCATATCTGGCAATGTTGAGAAGGTTTCTCCCATCAAGCTGGTAACAAAACACAGTCAGTGGAAGGTGGCAGTATTATTCAGGATGCAGAAATGACAGAAATATTTCTGTCCCTGAATTTGGAAATAAGGAGAATAATATCCTTCTGTTTGATCAACATGATGAGGTATATTACCAGCCTTCTTCATTGCTAGTGGAATAGTAAAAACAGTTCCTAGAAAATCAGCATCTTTTAAATCTGGGGAAGAAAGAATGATTTCACTGCTCAGTTTTGAGGTTTGATTGACAGGATGTTCTGTAAATGTAATGGACTTTCACAAGACCTTTGAATCAATGGTGCATAATATTCTGATTACAGAGTCAGTGCTACTCAACATCAATAAAGAACATGTTAAATGTATTAAAAATTGGCCAAATGACAGCTCTCAAACTTGCAGTTGTCAGTGGTCAATGGTCAATGCTGAGTTGCTGTTGAGTAGCTGTGTCCTAGTGGTGGGAGGTCACCATAAGGATCAATGCTGGGCCAGTATTGTTTAGCATTTTCAGTGCTGGGAATCAGTGATTGGGAAATAATGAACTGCAGCTGTGAAACGTTCTAGGTGACCAAGACATCGTGGAGGCAGGCACACAAAGTGATCTGGATCTAAGCTTATTCAAATGAAGTGTTTTGAATACAGCTAATTAGTCTTATCTAAGAAGAAAAATAGAGCTCATGACAAGACAAGAGGAAACCCATAGCCTGGAAACAATGCAACTAAAATAGAGCACATGAGACAAATAGCTCTCAGTAAACTTCCAGAACAACTGAAAGGCTGAAGGAACTTCTGCCATCCTTGTGTGAATGAAGGGAACAGTGAATGTGAAAGTAAACTCACATTTACATATGGCCTTGGCAAATGGGTGTAGATACACCTAGAGTTCTCGTGGCCATGCTTTTTTGTTAAAAAAACAAAGGACGCTGAAATACTGGAAAGAGTGCAGAAAGAACCACAAAAATTATCTGAGGGTAAAAGTGAAGGTTTTAGTGAAAACAATCTCTTTAGCTCATCAGAACGATAGGTTATGATTTGATCACAGGTGGTGGAGAAATGTTTGGTACTAAAGAGCTACCTAACTAAGAGGGGAAAAAAAGCATAACCATGGCCAAAGTCCTAAATTAGAATCATTCAGATAGAAAATAAGGTGCCCATTTATAACAGTAGTGGTGGTGAGGGGTAAACTGCTACAACAAAGTACCCTTTTGGGGGACCTTCAAATCAAGACCTTTTGTCTTTTTTGAAGATGTACTTTAATCGAGCACAAGTAATTAATCTTGGTACAAGGTAATGCATGTGGATTGCAGGGGTCTAGAATGTGTAAGAAATGAGGCTTGAATTTCTAGTGGCCTGACTGCACTCAATAAATATATGACCTAAGGTCTCCAAAACTTCAACTCTTGTGAACTTCCCATGAATTTGTGTTCTGATTTGGTTCCATTCTTATTTTATGCAGAGCAGTTAGCTCATGCCTTTAAAAAACAAACAAACAAACAAACAAAAAAAAAAACAAAAAACAAAAAAACCCAGCAGTGATTGGTAGGAGCGTCTTGTGAACATAAGCTAAGGGAAATGACTGCATCATTAGCCACTGGTTACCCCTTACTTTTAAATGACACGCCACCTCTCCCCATCCCATGTGTCACACAAATGCTAAGTAAGAACTATCATAAAACTCAAGTCAGGGAGGTTTCTGGCAGAAATCCAGGGCCTACTCAAGTCAGGGTTTGGTGATTTGGTGAAATCGTGCCTTCTGAGGTGATCAGCAGTATGACTATGTACTTAATTCTCTTGTAATTTTTTTGGATTAATTTCATGTTGTCATTTCTGTCTTCTGCTCCCACACTTTTATCCATCCATTTTTATTTTTTTTATATATTTGATGTGTCAAGTTCTCCATGCAAGGCATTTTTTTCTTGGCATAACTAGATCCCATTGTAACAAACAAGTTAGTTTCCTAATACTCACAATATTACATAGCCTCCTAATAGTACTGAAGGATGGAAGATTGCAGATGTGTTTAGAGCATGTAGCCGATTTGGTGATATTATCTAGTGTGCTATTATTACTGTAGCCTACAGACTATGATTGCCTGTCTCTACATGCAAATTGTGATGAAGCAGCAAACAAAAGCTTTCTAAATGAGGCAAGAGACATGGTACAAACTGAAATTTTTAACCATACAATAAAAAAGGGGTAAGAATTCCAAGTTTGAAAACAGAATATAAGGTTACAGTTTGAAAGGGAGATAACAAAGTGTGGAATTGGCTACAACTGAATTATTTTTTTTTAAGAGCTTGCCTAATTTAACCCCATAATCCCATATGTGATCATATCATTGCACGGTATCCTTTTTAAAAAAGCAATTAGAGCTGAAGATAGATGAACCATGAAGCAGTTGACGTGAAGAAAGTTCCTCTTTATTCACATATAAAAGTAGAATTGTGTCAGATTTTGGGATGAAATTATGTCTGTCAGAAAGTGGAGTGTTGGCAACGCTGTCACTATTTGCAATATTACTGGATACAGGTCAAATTTAGGAAAGGGATTTTACTGAAAAAATAATCACCTCAGTTCTAAGTAGAAGACTTTTTAAAAGTGTAGTTCCAACATTAATATTTCATAGTGGTGAAAGGAAAAGCCCTTATTCCTAAGGACAGCTCTCTTTATTATGGAATCACCTACTGGTACTGTCTTACTGTATGCCTTGGGCTGATGATGAAATGCCACTATGCAAAGGACTTCCGCATCCAGCCACTTGATATTCCAGTTAACAGAATAGCCCAGGCTTGGTCTCCATTTTGTTTAAATAGTCTTTGACATTTACAACACTCAATGGAAGGTGAAAGAGTCCAGTGGTTCAGCAGGGTACGTTATGCATGTGCAGGAAGAGACGACAGCTCTTGAATCAGTGTACCCTTGTTTACATGATTTACCTTGTTACTGCCTCATTTAGGACTGTTTTAGTCACATTTTGAGCCAACTGTAGGTGGGGAGGCATGTGCTGCAGGAACTGCTGTGCTGACAGACCTCAAGCTGCTCCAGGGAGTTACTGTCAGGACCTGGGGGAACCAGGATAAGCCCTGTGATAGATCTAATTCCCCTTTTCCACACTTCCTCTTGTTTCTTTAGATTATGCTTTGATGCCATTAAGGTGTGCCTATGGATATATGATATGCTTTGCATAAGCGGGTGTGGTGGTGTTTCCACTGCCCAGCTTTGCTAATGCAAACTGACATTGTACAAAATCCTTATTCCAGTCCTCTAAAAATCTAATTAGAAGAGAAACTGGAAACATATCTCCTTGAACAGAGTGTCCGTGAGGCTGAAGCAAGCCCAGAAATGGAGGTACTACAGTAGCATTTTTCCAGAAATGACCAGTCACCTAAGTAGAGCAGTCATAGGTAAATGCAGGGAAATTTAATTCACCTGTTTCTAAGACGGGTAGAAGAGTGATTAGTCCCATGCTGCCCACTTTGGGAGAACAAATGGATGAGTTTTTCCATTTCCTTGCTTGCCACTATACCACTGAGTGGCACAGTGTCCAGCTACATGAACTGAATAGACAGCTAGAAATTTTATGCCAACCCAACGTACTTCGGAGGCAAAAAAATCCCACTACAAAACCAAAGCGGTATAGATTATTTACTTGGGAAAATTATTGTGCTCAGAATTTAAAGATATAGAAATCTAACTTTTTTAGAAGTTTTAGTTTAAAAGCAGCAATTCTATATGGTTAGAATATAGGAAAGGGTAATCCAGAAGATGAAGGTGAGAAGAGTTACAAAAGACTTTCCCTTTAGGTCAGCTCTAGGAAAGTGCTTATATTCAACAAGAAGCTGCCAACAATCTTAGTACTCAGCAGCTTTCCCTCTTCTGAGAATTGCAGTAGATCCACTGATAATAGAATTTATGCTTGAGCACGCAGCACTGACTTAAGGTTAGTGCTTGTGAATATATTAACGTTCCTTTCAAATTGTAAGGAACACAAGGACTTTAAAAATAATTAAGTGTATTTAAAAGTCTACTGCTCTTTTTTTATATGTTAGGTTATTCTGTTATCTGGGGATTTTCCTCTGATGGATTTATACTGTAGCACAGTTAATCAGCAGGCTGTACACAAAATGGCTGTTGCATGGAAAAACCCATCAGTCACGTGCCACTGAGCCCTCCTTGCAGTTGTGGTCTTCCATTGCATGCAAAAGTTTAGAAACTAAACTGAGGACTAATCTGATAAAGTGAACTGAGAACTGCTGAATTAAGAAAATAATGAGCTGGCCTTTTTTTTTAAAAAAAAAAACCTTTAAAAAAGTTTTATTTTAAAAAGAAAGATTGAAGCTGCTCTTTCTCCTTCATAACAAGTGGAAGTTGAATCATAAAGGTCTGCCTTGCAGGGTATCCCAGCACCAATGGTTTAGCTCTAAACCTGAAACTATTGTTGAGGTGAAGGCATAGTACTAATACCTCTCATCTTCCCAGGGAAACAGGTTTATTTTCTTCATCAAAAAACAAATGTGCTTTTTCAGATAAGTAACTTCATGACATTATAAACTGTAAACAAATGAAATAAAACTTGGTGTAACTTTGGAAACCCATACTGTATATTCGATTGCTTCTAAGTACCCTTTTAAGGCTTACTGATCTTGCAGTCTATAGAAATTATTTTGGGGCAGAGAGACTAAGCATTTTTCTGTACATGTACTAGGACAGGAGGATGGAACATGATTTGTTCACATACATGCTCCTGTGATGTAGAGAGAATTGACAACTCTGTGATTATGGTGTTAAACCAAGTTGGGAGGCTAAAGCACAAAATTCTATGCCTTCGCTGATACATCAATGGTATGAAGAGAATGATACTGTTTTTCTCACGCTGTGTTCTGCCTCTTTACATTACAAGGTCTCCGAGGTGTGGGTTGATGCTGATTACAGATGTATATATCACAGTCTGCACTGGAGCCCAGTCACAAGCAGCACTTCTAAGAGTTATGGAACAAATAATAAATAGTATTGATGAAGAAATATGGACTGCTAAGAAGTGAAGGGAAATACTACGTCTTCTGCTGTGAAGTCCAAATTAAAAGAGCTGATGTGCTCTTTGCTTTTCTCCCTATGGGTGTTACATATTCTCACAGCCTTCACTAACCATTTCAGAGCAGGACAGCTGACCTTCAAAAGTAAATACGATTAAAGCTGAACAAATCAGGTAATTACAATAAAAACATGACTTGACAAGCAGCCTCTGGACAGAATTACAGTTCTATACACAGCCTTCACATTCAATTAGGATGATTTGAAATGGTAAAACTATTTTACTTTTGTTTGATATTTGTGCGACACTCCTTTCCTAAGCTATATTAGAGTTCTTTAGAAGAGAAAAAATAGTTCAACTTAGATACTGAGTTCTTGCATCCATCACTGGACAGGATGTTAGCAAGGTGTTACCAGAGGTACTTAGATCCTCTTTTCCACCCAAGTCCTTTGTGACACAGGACTTTTCTCCCTAGTATGGCCCTCTTCCCACTCACACTCTTTTTCTACAACCTGTTGGCAGCTCATAATATAATGTTGGCACAGCTGCAGAGCCATGCAGAGAGAAGGGACATGTGCCTGTCTCCAGCTTCTCCCTTCTTTTCTCATTTGGGAGAAGTGCGGGTAGCAGCCTCCCAGCTCTGAGGGAACAGATAATGAGAATGGTGAGAACCAGAGATGCAAAACATTAAGTCCAGAAAAAGTGTAGAACACAAGATTAATATTATGATATGCTAATACTACAGCAACACTCATAATATTGGCATCAGAACTTAGAATCAAGAAGGGCACTTCACTGTCAACTGTCACTACTGCCTTGCTCAAGCTGCCAGATGTTTCCAAACCAAGGATGAGTTGCAAGATCCAGACAAAAATGCTGAGTGGAAAAACAGATGATCCATGATTGCAGCTTTGTGCATTAATATCCTGGATGATTTCAATGCTTTTAAAGATCAGGCCTGTGATATTCCCTGTTATGATAAAAGTTTGTGGTGTTTAAGGCTCTAAGAATCCCTTTACTTTGAAATTCTCCCTCCACGTTGACAATGCGCAACCTTTCACTCTGTAGAAGAAAACTGAAATACACAACTAAGAGAAGGAGAAAATAACACTGAAAGCCCTGTGGGATCTTGCACTGCTGCAATGTGTGCAGTAGTGCACATGGTGATGTCCCCAGGGACAGGTCCTGGCTCCAGCAAAAGCAGATTGGTAGGGCACAAAGCAGAGGAGAAAGTCCTTTCTCCACACAGAGCACTGCAATCTTACTGCCCAAGGGCTTGGAGCAGAGTGATACTTAATGATGTCATGATACTTTGCTTTCTGGTGAAATGTTCAGATGGAAGCACCCTGACTGTGGAGACAGAGAATTGATATCCAGAACGTGCCACTGGAAACATGCAGGTCAGCCTTGAAACACAAGGTCAGAGAGGGGTACCAGCACTCCCTGGGTCTGTAGGACATCAATAAATTTCTATGACCACTGTAGATCTTAAAAAAAAAAAAAAAAAGGGGGCAAATTCCTATAGAACCAATTTTTAAAAGCCCTTCAATCCCACTGACACCAACTTGAGCAACACCCTGTAAAGCACAGAGTACTCAGGCAACATAATCTAGTTAAAAAGATTAGATAGGTGAGCTGGTCTGGTAAAATCCCTGATGCTACTTCCATGAATAAGAATTTAGCAGGATCAGGCACATGGTGGAACCAAGTCCCAAACAGACAGATCTGGGATGGTTTGGATGAGTCTGGCAGAAGGACCTGCTTGTACAGACTTGCTTAGGGTCTCAGTCATAGAGAAGTGTCTGCAGGCCTGTACTTAATAGCAATATTATCATAGTGCCTTGGAGAGTAAGTGCCATTCTGTCCTGGACTATGAACACCAGAAAGGTGTCTGAGCTAGTGGAGACCCAAGCTGGCACATCCTTGTGGCACAGCTCCGTGCCACACAGCTCCACCAACATAGATCCCAAAGCAGTGTGGTGGCACTGGCATGGCACAGCACCAAGCATGTCAGAGACACGCAACAGGCTGGTGCTGTATCTGGGATGCCTCTGCTCCCAGCAGCAGCTCAGGTGCTGCTGGCCTGAGCATCTCTGCACAGTATAAAAGCATCTAGTCACAAACCAGAACCCCACTGTGCAAAGTACTTGACAAACACAGCACAGAAAGATACCTTGCCCCAAGGAGTTTACTATCTAAATAAAATGGAACTAGTGTAGAGTGCACATTGCTCAGCGTATAAAGCAGTGCTTGTCACTTTTTCTGCCAGCAATGTGCCAGAAGTCAAGCTATTAAATTGCAGTTAGCAGATGGGCTAGGTACTCCCATTGCTTTTGTGGAGTAACACACAGCTACCAGGGCTCTTCATCATACACCTGACTCCATCAAATATCCATAGTTATATCCTAAAGAGTGATATAATATCTCAAAGCTCGATGAGTTATATGCCCCTCATTAATATACCCTTTATTTTCAGGGAGCTCCTATCTTTTGAAAGGGTGAAGATTACTTGAGGTTTTAATAAATGAACCGCTGCAAAGGAACATGTTGCCTTCCTCCTCCTCCTAAAGAGACGCTATTTATATCAATAATCCCATTGCAAGTGTTACTCCAAGCCTCAGAACAGAACAGTGACAAGTTAACCAACCACTTTTGTAATAACATTTACTGCCCTTTATGAAGTTAACAAATCTATTTTTCAAATTTCAGTCATTTAAAATACAAAGGGAAAAGCCATTTTTTCATATGATAAAATGTAGCTGCTGCTGGAATCAGAGTCAACCACATTTTTTTCATTAATTTGATTATTCTGAAATGATTGATAAGATTAATTAAAATTGGCTTGATTCAGGGATCTTCAGAGGACCCATCTACACAACTCTTGCAATTTCCACTTGAATAAAAATGGAACAGCATCTATAGGGAGACAGATATACCCAGCATTCCTCTTTTCCTCTCTAACTGTATGATAGTTATTATGACTATTATTCTCCTTGTGAAGCTTCACTCCATCCAGAATGTTTTGAGATTTTTTTCGGTAGGGTGTAGAAGGGAAAAATAACTGGGAGAGATAGAAAGAACAGACAGAAAGAAATAGAAAAAGAAAGAAAAAGAATAAGAGAAAAAGATAAAGGGAGGAAGAGGAAGGAAGGAAGGAAGGAAGGAAGGAAGGAAGGAAGGAAGGAAGGAAGGAAGGAAGGAAGGAAGGAAGGAAGGAAGGAAGGAAGGAAGGAAGGAAGGAAGGAAGGAAGGAAGGAAGGAAGGAAGGAAGGAAGGAAGGAAGGGAGGGAGGAAGGAAGGAAGGAAGGAATAATTTTAACCTGGGGAACAGACAGTTTCACCTCCCTGAACATAATGCCTTAAAGACTTTCTTTAAAGCTGTGAATAAGTAGTTCTTCATGCTTTCCCCCCCTCCCTTTCCTGGGCTGTGATCTAGAGTTAAGTATACCTAATAAACCAATGGTATTTGCATGAATAAAATCAAGATTGTATTACCAGATCAAGACTAAAGTATTCAATATTACTCACATAAAATTTCATGCTTAGGGAGGGCTTAACCCACTCTGGGGCCACAGAACTTCTTGAGTACGTCTAGGAAAACATGTTAGCAGATATTTTCCCATTTTATGACATGCCCTATTGTTGACTACTCTTCAGTGTAATTATCCCTCTTCTGTAAATAAAACAACCTGCTGAAGGGAACAGATGACACAGAGTTCCCACCACTACCCTCCTTTAGAGTTTTCTTCCAAAATGTGTGCTCCTCAAGATGATTCCTCTGTAATACCTCAGTAGAATCAGACTATTCAGACAAATTTCAGTCATCATCTAGAAAATATAATCAAACATATTGCTATGCTCTGTCACTGTTATGATAGGTAAGGCCATAGTACAGCCAAATTTTAGGTATGTGCCTAATTAAAAAAAAAAACCCACACAAAAAAAAAATCCAGTTGACTGCTATTCAGTAAATGGGCTTCAGTGAGCTTTGATATTAAACACACATGTAGGTGTTTTACTAAATTGGGTCCCATAAATGAACAATATATCTAATAGGTATCACCGGGGAAAAGTAACTGTTTGAAGAAGTAAAAAGAAACAAACTACCACTTCAGGTGACTGAAGTAACACTATTGATTAAACAAAACAGCTCTTGGTTTATCTAATGTTGGTAGTGCCAGTCATTAAATGCTATAAAGCAGTGGAACCGTGGTCCTCGTCCAAAGTTAATGGGAAGTTTTGGCATTTACTTTACTGGGCCCAGAATTTTTCTCAAGACTTTTCTTGGCCATTCACGTGCTTAGAGTAATGCACATGCATAACAGATGTACATTACCACAGTATTACAGTTTAGTCAGAAGGCACATTAAATTTCTCATTACAGTACTGGGCAAGGATTTCCATATCTGCATGAGTCTACTTTTTGTAAGTCATGTACAATGTAGGCTAACATTTGCATGTGAAAAGTCATCAAAAAACAAGAGGAAAAGTGCCTACCTCAGTCATTTTTAAATAACTCAGGCCATTAATTGGTAACCTTTGTTTCTCTTACTTGCACAGCTATAAATTAGTTTTATGGATTAAGTATATTTGAACTTTTAAAAATGCTTTTATAGCTTAGAAAGCAAAACACTGTATTTGCATTCACACTTCAAAAACAGTGAGGAAGAGGTGTGTGTGTGGGGGGGACTGATTAGGACTCCAATTTCTTGCATCTTGATTACAAATCTTTACTGAAAAAATCAGTTTAGTTAGTAATGGCAACAGCAGCTGAAAGGGTCATGGAAGAAAATGTTAGAATTAGTAAAATCAGTTTTCATAACAAAAAAAGGCAGTGTGTTGTTTGTTTATAAAGGAAAGCTTTAAGAATCCGACAGCCATCCTCCATCTGTATGGCACATAGCAGTTAAAACAGAGAATATGAGAAACCTCTGGTGTTATGATAAAATTGTAACCTCCTCACATGCCAGTTATGATTTCATTACCACTTTGATGTCCTTACTTACGAAGCCCCAACATGATCTAATAAGCACTGGAGTAATTGTAGGTTGTCTTCCATTTTCCAGACAGGTGAGGTTTTAACTGATGTAAAATGCATCCACGATGCTTGGGACTTAGAACCAGAAGGTCTGGCTCATGTGAGAGCTTCATGCTGGTGGGGATGGACTTGTATGCTGCATGGCTGAGGTTTTCCAAGAGCAGGTTGTGGTTTAAAAGGCCTTGACTTCTGGTTTCCAGAAAGGACCAGAAGTGAAGAGGTGGATCCAGCACTTAAAACTGTTTCCTATGGTACAATTCAGTCTTCACACAGTGAAGCAAATGGTATCACAGTAGCAAGGGAACAGCTGTAGACATCATCAGAATTGCTGCTAGTGCTTGGTACAGAAGTCCTCTAGAAGAAGCTCTCACTACTGCTGAAGAAAAGCCTTCCTGATTTCCCCACCCCCTTACCAAATCACATGACTGAAAAACAAACAGCCAGTGCACCCCAGAGTTTGCTTTGCTTGCACAGTGCTTTAGAACCTTCTGTTCCTATTTCCAACTTCTCTTTTCAACCATGATAAGGAAATGTATTATAAGAATTAAACCATGAAACCATGAATTTTTTCATAATTGCGTGACTCCAGGAGATGAAGCTTTAACAATACAATTTCTGGGTGCATCTTAAGTAACTTCTGCCTCTCTCACTACCCTTGATTTGAAATAGGCAGTAGCTTTGTTCCTGGACTGTCTTCCAGCAGGGGAGGAAAAAGATACATTTTTTTCAGCTCTGAATAGCTAGAGAGCTTCCCAGACCGAACAGCACCACGTGGACAGAACTGAAGATACTTCGCCAGCCATGACTGCCTTGCAGAGCAGTTTCACAGGCATATTTGTCCCTCCACAGCATGGA
Organism: Athene noctua; assembly: GCF_965140245.1. Lineage (NCBI taxonomy): Eukaryota > Metazoa > Chordata > Aves > Strigiformes > Strigidae > Athene > Athene noctua. Next base: position 96,020,103 of record NC_134038.1, read on the forward strand.
TCTCCTGCCCTAAATTAGAGCTCAAGAAGTTCCAGAGGACATATAATACCTACTTCTGATCCACAACGGAGAGAAATCAGATAAATTGCTTGGTGGTGTCAACATTAGAGAAACAAGAGGCCTAATAACTGCCCCTTGCCAAATACTTTCAAGTCTATAGTGGTGGGTCTCACCATATTGGACAAGCATGCTCGTCTACTTCTCTTGGCCAGAGCATGTCTCAGTACTCTTTCAGTTTGGGCTCTTTGGTCCCAGTCTTTCAGCACATACAAGGTAAAGTGAGGAAATGGGATCAGTGCTGATCCCTCTCAGTTGCTTAAGCTTAACATTTTTCACTAGCTTTGTAAAGGCTCTGGTTTATAGTTCACATCTTCATAGAGGTAACAAAACAGGTTCTCAAAGAACTTTTATGCCATTAGCCCATATTTTAGGAGAAAAGATAAATGGAGCCAAAGGAAATGCTGAAATAAGCATATGCACTTACTTACCTGAGTTTTCTCCCCATTCCTGAGCATTCATTTGAATCTTTTCAGGCTTTCAGAATCTTTCCTTTCCCCTTGCATATAGACTTGTATGGATTTCCCTTAACCACTTGGCATCTCATCTTACTCCTGCAGCCACTGAGGTAGCTGAGCTCTTCTCCCTCTCAATTAATGACATGACAGGAGACCTTTTGCTTTGTAATTGCCAAATTTCTTTGTCAGGTAATCTGTTACTTAGTTACCAGCTCATGGGGGCAGGTGATTTTTCTGAGTGGCAGCCAATTCCTCACCTACAAGTAACTTTGTGTGAAGAGATCATAGAATGATAGAATCATAGAATGGTTTAGGTTGGAAGAGACCATAAAAATCATCTAGTTCCAACCCCCCTGCCATGGGCAGGGACACCTTCCACTAGACCAGGTTGCTCAAAGCCCCGTCCAACCTGGCCTTGAACACTGCCAGGGAGGGGGCAGCCACAGCTTCTCCATACAACCTGTTCCAGTGTCTCACCACCCTCACAGAAAATAATTTCTTCCTTAAATATAAATCTACCCTCTTTTGGGTTAAAACCATTACCCCTCAACCTATCACTCCACCCCCTGATAAAGAGTCCCTCCCTACCTTTCCTGTAGGCCCATTTAAGTACTGGAAGGCTGCTATAAGGTCTTTCTGGAGCCTTCTCCAGGGTGAACAACCCCAACTCTCTCAGCTTGTCCTCGCAGGGAGGTGTTACACCCCCCCAATAATCTTTGTGGCCCTCCTTATGGACCTCAAGCAGGTCCATGTCCTTCTTATACCAGAGGCCCCAGAGCTGGACACAGCACTCCAGGTGGGGTCTCATAAGAGTGGAGTAGACAGGGAGATTTCCCTCCCTCGACCTGCTGGCCACACTTCTCTCGGTACAGCCCAGGATATGGTTGGCTTTCTGGGCTGCAAGGCCTCTCTGAATGGCATCCCTCCCCTCCAACATATTGACTGAACTGCACAGCTTGGTGTTGTCAGAGAACTTTCTGAGGGTGCACTCAATCCCACTGTCCATGTCACCAACAAAGATGTTAAACAGCTCTGGTCCCAACACCAACCCCACCAACTGAGATAATAGAGGCTCAACAACCTTCTGTTGTTATCGTTGTTTCATTGTGTGGAATTCCAGTTCAAGAAGGAGGCAAAAAGTATAGCTATCCAACCCATTCCTAATGGATAGTTTGATTTTAAAAAAATCTATATTTCTCAAATATATATGCAAAAATTCACTGCCTCAAAGAGGAAATTATTATTTTTACAGTGAGGGATTCTCCCAGCTGTTGTAGAAATCCTATTCATACACCTCTAGGTTGATTATTTTATGCAGATGAACATTTTTACCTGATTGGACATGTTTGTATCTTGATGCAGCATAAGGCTGATAGAGCTTTGCATTAGTCAGACTGAATCAATCCATCAGTCAAATATTGGCACATGACTAGCAAGTGAAATCTATCCTTAGTCTATCAGTTTTTCATTCCTGCCTATCTTCAAAGTTATCCACTCCTACAGACCAGTGAATCCAGCGGCTGCCAGTGGTACTCGTGCTTTGATTTCTTTGTGACAGAGTATCCAAAAGTATTTCTTGGCTTGTTCTAACACTTACTTTTCCTTTGCTTAGTGGTTTCAGCAACAAACATGCATGCTATTGCTAATTAATATGTTTGAAATTCTATCCTGGCCCACAGCACTAAAAAAAATATCTCAGAAGTCTTTGACTGCAGTAGCTATTAATCAGCCCTAAGCCTTTACATTTGTCCTAATTCAAAGCATTTGTTTCACTACCGATTTTCTGCATACCGCATCAGTGTTGATCAACGTAGGTTTCAAAATTCTTGTTTATTTTATTTTACTGTATGTCAGTCTGGGAAGTTAGGCAAAAAAGAAAAAAAAAAGAAAAAAAAAAAAAAGGCTGTTTATTTGTCTCATGCTGGGGAATTTCAGACTCCAGCAGGGTTCAATGGAGTGTGTGTCACCATCACAGAGCATGCTAAGGAGGCACACTGAGTGGGAGCTGGTGATGAGAGAGAAGGGGCAGAAGAAGTCTGTGTTTGGCAGCTGAGAAGATACAAAGGAAAACAAACAATACTCTTTGCAGAGAAGCCTCTTTCATGCTGTACAATGGATGCATGTTATTACTGGCCCGCATTGTCCATTCTGCTGCATAAAGGGAAATAGCCTCTTTCCACAAAACTCAACCCTATCATGCATAGAAGGTGTCAGCTCCGCAGCAGCTCTGCTCTGTGGCCTCTGAAGACCTCCGGGAAGACACTGTGGCTATCTCTAAACTGAAAGACTGCCTGGGATATGGGGAGGAGCAGTGTCATATGTTGTTCTCATCCAGCTCTGTAATACTTCCCTGAGAAAAACAAGTAAAAGAATGCATAATGCAGATATGGACATCCCAGGGCTCCTTACGTGCTAAGGGTGAATCTAGGAAGCCTCTTTCTAAAATATTGCAATCAAAGTAGAGGGAAATTTGAGACTTTTTCTTTGCCTCAGATCTCTCCCACACACATTGACTCGCTGGATAAAGGCTAAAACATTGCTGTGAGCAATGACTTATCCCTTTCTTTTTCAAAATACTCCTCCATAAGAATATTTTTGCCCCTGCAATGAACTGGATTTAATCAGATGGCAGGTATTTTTAAAGTATGCAGGCATACTGACATGTTCTGCACGGTCTCTAGCTCTAACCCTCAATGTACAGAAATACTGTGTTGTTCCTGCCAAAGAAGAGTATATTTATAAGGAAAAAGTACCTACCTATTTCCAGAAAGCTGCAATTGTGAGAGAAACACAGCTGTAGTTGAGGTTGCTCTGGCTATTCTTTGAATGAGATACTTGCTTCAAGACAGAAAAAGAAATCAGAACTTTATTTGAATAAAAACTAGAAGCTTTTAAGAACAGATAGGCGAAATAGTAGATTTAAAAAAAAAAAGGGGGGTGGGGGGGTGGGGGTGTTGTGTTTGGAAGGTTTCAATTCAGCTCTGGTCTTGCCCACTCTATCCTTGCAGTTTTTGTGTTTGGGTTCCAGTGACTCACTTCCAGCAGCTAAACGTGCCTGATTTCCTGGGAAAGACTTCCCATCACCTCTGAGGCAGCCAGTTCCCGTATGCCCTGTGGCTCTCCTGCTCCCCTAATCCAGAAAGAAGCCGTTTCCTCTGCCCACCCAGAGCCCATCTGACCTATTCGTACAAGATATATGATAACTTATACAGATAAATCAAGAAGATACTCCACACCAACATGATCTTGTCAGCTTTCTAAACAGTGCTTTCATCTCACCTTGGCTATGCAAAATTTTTATGACTTAAACAGCAGATATTACTTACTTGGCTGATTTCTCCTCATTCTCTCCTGTGGGAGCACTCAAGGACAGAGGATTTAGCAGAGGCTGGGACAAAATAGTCTTATCTGTAGCACATCACCGCTTAGAGCAAATATTGTTTCTAGCTTCTGATTCCCTTTTTCCCTGAGGTAAGGTTAATTCTCATTTAGTTTAGGCATTTAGCTTGCCTTTGCTTTTTTTACTTCCCTAAAGGTGCCCCAAAGTGAAAAGTAATGCTGTGTCCCTGCTTGCTTTTGGTGTAGAAAGATCCCTGCATTTTTATCCAAAAAGAAGAGCAGGAATGAAAAACTGATTGTTTTTTCAGTGGGATTTGTGATTTGTCTCTGTTGTACTGGAAGGCTCAAACCCTGTTTGAGAGGACAGCTAGCAGGGATATCATAACAAGGAAAACCTGAACTTCCTCAGGCTCAAGATACACTTGTAATGCGACTGTGTCTTTAACCTTGCTGCCATTTTTTCTGTACAACACCATCCATGTGGAGTTTGAACACAGCTTACACATCTACTTAAACATCTGATCCACTACTTTTGTCTTGAGCCTTTCCATGTTCTTTGCAAGAGAATGAGGAGTTTTGTGCCTCTGTAATCTGTTCTTCTTAAGTTACAATTCCAGTAAGGCATAATTTGTACAAGTCTACCAGTCAAATAGGACATTAGGCCCTCGTTTCTCACATGTACAGTAAAAAAGGGGCAGGGGATGGGGAGGTTGTGAATGGCAAAAGAAAGGGAAGGGAAAAAGGAAAATATATTTGAGCTTGTGTTTCCCAATGATAAAGATGTAAAATTTGGGGCAGGAGCTATTTTTTTAAAGAGATCATTTAGAACAAAGAAGTCGTTTTAGTTTTCTGTTCATTTTTCAAACTAGTGTTACTCAGTGTATAGGTGCAGCATATTTACCCACATCCAGAATTAATACATGACCCTATTACTTAATTCTTGCACAGATTTTTTTTTTTTTTTTTCCCATAGCTCTAGATCACACAAGAAATTGCAAAGTTTGGTAAACAAGTCTCTTATCCTAGTTATAGAAAAGGGAGGGTTTGTTGGTAAAGCAACAAATATAATCCAGATTTCTTAATTCTCCAGATCAGTGTGCATACCTCTAGACCATTAAGCACTACAGAAATCAATGAACTACATGATGTAATAGGGCAGTGGGACTGTCTTACAGCTTGTCCTTGACAGATGTTTTTATTGACAGCAAACAGCCCAAAAGGCAAAGCCTACACCATGACAATTCCACAAAATCACTTAAAAAACAAAAAGAGTAACAATCCTCAGGGCTCCAAACCTTCCAAATTAAGGAATTAAAATCCCTTTAAAATGTCTATGCCCAGAGGCTTTTTTACTGTAGAATTATCACTGGTAAATATATAGATTATTTAATTAATCCACTTGGTTTTAAGTTGTCTGCTCTTTTATTTTCCTTCTGTGCCTCACTTCAGTGGTTTGAGCCCCCTGGCACCTTTGGAAATTGCTGAGAGGTGTCTGGTAGGAAGGATCAGAAGTTCACAGGCACAGGTGGATATGGTGTAAGGGACTTCATCCCTATGTCTCAGTCCCATCTCCACGCAACACTTACTACCCCTTGGATACAGCCCTAAGTTCAAAGGTACACCCAAAGTGGCACCCCAGTGGTACGGTCTTGCCAGCTTTGCTTTTAATGAGATCAGGGTTTCACTAGGCTCTGGAGTCTGTGATTCAAATGCTCTCTTCACTGTTCAGTTAATGGGATCAGAGTAGCTCCATCTTGTAATGTGAGGGTTGTCTCCTGGGTAATCTGCCTCAAGGAGATGGATTGAGAAGCTTACACCTTTAAATATGATGCAGTCAAGGAGAATTATAATTATTGCATGTATTAACAGTGTGTACAAGGCCTAAATTACATAGCACAGAAAATATGAAATAAAATGGAATATTGCAATAGCCAACAGTCAGGGAAGAAACCCTCATTGATAGAACGTTATCACACTATCAGAAAACTTTGCTGTGGAGAAAAGAAACAGAAGATACATTCTCCCTGAAACTATTGGAAGTCCTCTAGGGCCGTGAGGCAGATCATCATACTTAGCTTGTATGTGGGAGTTGGAAAGAACTCTGTCAGCCTTATCCTGTCATTTCTTCTTCCTCAGGATCAGTCTTTTTCCTTGCTTTAAGATCAGAGCACAACTTTTGCCTCTTTAACTGGCCAGCCTGGTTCATTCATCTAAGCACACTGTTTAACTAAAATGCTCATTTTCTGAGAGGAATTGTTTTCAAAAGGGGTCCACTCATTCTCTACACTGGTAGAGAAAGAAAGGAAGAGGTTGAGTGGATTTTGAGAAGAGCTAATACCTTTGAAGTTGTCTAGAGGATCTGGGTGCCAAGTTTACTTTTCTGTTACTGGGAATTGTGCATATAAATCCTTATGCTTTTGAAAATCGTAGCCTAAAGGCTTGACCTGTCGGTCTTAGCCTAAAGGAATGTAGGTGTCATCAGTTACAGTAGTTGGCATATAGCTATCAAACTACTTGATTTGCATGTATAAAGATTGTTTTGACCTCCAAATATTAGATCTCCTGGTGTTGCTCGAACTGAATACTGAGCACAAAACTTCACATACAAGATTAGGCTCTGATACCTTAAAGAGCCTTCAGGAAACAGAGACTTTGCCTACATAGACAAGTTGAAGTCAAAGGCACTGGAAACTGAAGAGAAATAATGTTTATAATATGGTTCTAAGCCCTATTTATTTGGCCCACTAAATGCTGTTATCTGACATAGTATTGTTCAGTAGCTTAATTCTTAGTTCTTTCCCCATGGTTGGTATATACTTCTGTTTATTTATAGAGAGCAATCATGCTTACTTTTAGACTTTATGTTGCTAGGCTAAACAATCCAGGCTGTCTTTTTCTCATTACATACTGGAAAAATTAAGAGCTTCTTGGTTTCACCTTCGAGGAGAGAAGGCTGAGGGGTGACCTCATCACAGTCGATGTCTTCCTCAAGGGAGGCAGCGGAGGGGAAGGTGCTGGTCTCCTCTCTCTGGTGATCAGCAACAGGACATGAGGAAGTGGAATGAAGCTGCAGTATGGGAAGTTCAGATTGCGCATTAGAAAAAGGTTCTTCACTGAGAGGGTGGTCAGTCACTGGAACAGGCTTCCCAGGGAAGTGTTCACACCACCAAGCCTGTCAGAGTTCAGGGAGTGTCTGGACAATACTGTTAGTCATATAGTTTAGTTTCAGGTAGTCTTGTGAAGATCAGGGAGTTGGATACATTCTAACTCAAGATATTCTATGATTCTATATTAACTCTATTAGAAATGGATGCTGATTTTAACTGTTTCCATATTTGCTTCTTTGACCATTAGGATGTCTAAATTCAGCACCACATAAGAGACTACCTGAGTCCTCATCAGATTTTCTTCCCATTATGTGCAGTCTAAGAATCATTGTAATCTCCACAGTAACAGTAACTCCCACTGTCCATACCTTTTTCTAACTAATTAATTATTCTGTATGAGTTAAAATATAGTAACTGAAACTTCTGTTTCTCTGCTTCAGATATCTGTTCCAAAGAACAGAAATACCATGTTGTATTGCAGGTATGAGTAGGGCATTGTCACTACTTTGTTGAGGGCTTTCTTCATTCCACATTGAACAACATTTTTTAACGTGATTCTCACCTCATATAGTACAAATGCCAAAGTCACAAAAATAAGTACCTGAAATTACCTAAACCCGTTCCAGTTATTGTAGTTTCAAATATTTTACTGAGGATCACAAACAAGCACATTAGGGACCAGCTTCAGAAAAGATTCATGTTTGTATTGAACCTGAGCATGCTGTGCAGTTTCATTAACATCAGGGGGACAAGAGTAGAATATATCAAGGGTGGATGAAAGTCTTAACAGTTTTGCATCTGTTTTTGAAAGTGACATATTCTATGTATGTGAAAGGAGAAGACAAGGTCTTCAAAACTGCAGCTTCCAGATGCAGACTTGTACACAGTTTTAAAAGCCTGCGAGAGGTTGCGTGCTGAGTTAAAGAACTTGATATGGAAGTAATTAGGTAGCAGACAATAAAGAAGATAGAGAAAATAGTGGAATAAGAGCTTTTAAGAAAGGTAAATGACTGCTCAAACCTCTCCTCCTCTTAACATCCCTGACCTCCCTTAAGTTAAGGCAGGCATGATGAAAGATCTACACACTTTCTTCTTCTAATCATTTCCTCAGTAATCAAGGAATGGAAGTTGTTAAGTGTAGTATGATTGGTTGGGAGAGATTTGCTCCAGCATTTGGTTCTTGTGCCAAGAACATAAAACTGTCTAATGGGAATTCATCCTTACACAAGCTGGGAATAGAGCTGAAGTAGCAATGAGCAGCTGATTGAGGCTATCTGACCACACCAGCCAGCTGTCCAGGCAGAAATTTCAGCAAGTGGTTGCCGAGATGTTTAAGACTAGTTCATGCATCAGATCCCATGGGCTCTGATAGTACCTCTATTCTTTGAGCAAAATCCTGCAACTACTTACAAGGCTGTACAAGGGCTAGAGTGCAAGTAGGTTTGGAGGTAGAATAGACAGCAAAGGGAATTCAGTGCCCCAACAGCAACAACAAAAAAAAAAAAACAAAAAAACCAACACCAAAAAACCCCCAAAACAATTGGTGAGACCTGTACACTAAGAAATGGAATGGGAGATAACTTGGTGGGATAGAAAATTGAGGAAATATGATCTTTGCTGCTTATTCTACCATCTTCTTCTACCTCCCACCACGAGTAAGGAGCATTTGGGTGGATAAGTGAATCCTTTGGCTTGGTTTAATTCCAGCAATGAGAACATTTGTGAAGCAAAGCCAAACGCGCTGGCAAACATCCACTGATCATCCTTTCCTTCATTAAAGTCCTCTCGCCTTGTGAGAATAAATTGATTACGCTACCATAGGACACGCTTCCTCCAGCACTTCAAAGCCTGTAGAGGTGGAAGCTGGATTTGGGCCATGGTGCCTGGAGCCTTCAAGAGTTAATTAAACATAATAGTAACCTATATATTCACAGGTCCCTTTTTGATGACAGCAACAGAATAGAGGTTAACCCCACTTTTCAGGTTCTCCCTCAGGATTCATTTGAACTTTGCTCTTGTTCCACCTCAACATCAGGCATGAACTGAGCACTGCAAGTCAGAGATAAATGCATGTTGAATCTCCAGCTACAGACATGGACTGAGTGATTTGCTGAAGGTTATACATGAAAACTGTGGCAAGGTACAGTTTTATTATTTCATCCTTTTTTTTTTTCTGCAAATTCCCTGCCACCCTCCCTCTTCTATGATGAATCATGAGAATACCAATACATAAATAAGTATAAATAACATGTAGGCACTGGCTGAAATTCCACAAAGCACCTTACTGCTGGTGAGATGGCAAAGAATAAGGAACAGAAATCTTTCAGATTTACCAGTCCTAATGCAAACAGCATTTATTTAAACTTCCACATAAAGATCAACTAAGCAGCTTTAAAGACATCATTAAAACCTTCAAGCTGCATAACATTGATGAAAAATTGACTCGGAATCGACATGCTGCACTGTACTTACTAGCCCTGACAAGGTGGATAAAAATAGCAAGGAAACAATGGTGATGTCAATCAAAGACTGGGTGAGCCAAAGAATTTTGCAAATACTCCCACGTGGAATGAGTCAGAGATGGAGTGGAGTTTGATAAACCCAAGGCAGGCAAAATCTCTTTAAAAGAAGTTTCACTGTGTGTTCAGAAGTCTTAGACAAGTTGAATTTACATCTACAGAGAAATGTTTTTAAAAGGGGGGGGGGGGGAGAGTCTTGAAGGTGTTTTGTCCATTGACATGGTGACAGGTTCTCTATGATTTTTTCTTCCCAAAAGCTTTCCAATTAAAATGCTAGATGTGATAAAGAAAACCAGATCTTTAGGCAGTATAAATTTCCCAGCTGAAGTTTTGGCAATGAGAAACCTGATCCCTATGTCTTCATGTGAGGATGTGATCAGCACTCTTCAGGACAGATCTAGTACAGAATACTGATTATCTTCCATCAGTAGAGACGAGGACAAGTTTAGCAGCTGTTCAAGAGAGGATGGCATGCCATTATACAGTAGTTTAGGATAGGAAGTAAAGCAGTATATTACAGCCAATTGGAAATTTGGAGGGAATTTTGGGAGTAGACAGTTATAAAGTTATTTGAATGTTTTCAAGAAAGAGCAGAATAATTTAAAAAAAAAAAAAAACAAAAAAAAACAAAACAATCCAACCCACAAGTGAATATCATACCTCTCTAAACATGTCAAGCAGCCAAAAATATCCTAAGGTTTATAGAAGATTATATTTTTCAGTGTAGTATTTTAAGGTCTCATACACACGCCAATGACAAGTCCTTTCATGTTTGTGCTTACTTTGGAGAAATATCAAATCATTAGGTTTTGTAAAATCTCTAGTTCTGAAATTCAGCTAAGTCTCTTTTGCAACATCTGAAGACCTAGTCCCTTATAAAAACACTCATCTTCTTGCCAACGCAAGTAAAGATGTCTAGGATTAAAAATTTTAGGAGTAATGTGTTGTTTTTAAGCTCGCAGAATTGCATCCACAAGTTTGATCCTCTTGATCCACAGGGCATAGACACCCTGCAATTGCATCCACAGTAATCAAGGGAGGTATTTTCCTAAACTTAATTGGGCCTGTGACCAAGTTCCTTAGCAACATCATGCAAATGGCTTTTATTTTTCCAACAGGAAAGGTGTGCAAATATGGTATAACACACAGGAGCTCCAAATGCCAGCTCATATCACACTAAGCATCTTTCCCAAGGTGAGGAAAGATGTTTCTTTCACAAAGCTTTTACCTCTGTTTTTTTTTCCCTGAGTTAGGCCTTTTCCCCACAGACATTTTAGCAGCCAGTTTTGCAGCATTTAAAGTTTACACAATACAGTCAAGTGTCCTGAAAAAAATAATAACCATCTCTTTTCCATTTCAGAATTGTTACTTCTTTATAATGGGCCCCAGTCTTTTCTGTAACTTTCTCCTTTGCTCCAAACAGCGAGAGTTACAGAAATGTGAGAACTGTGGAAAACCTGTGGGTTGAAATCTAAAGGGCCTAAGAAGTTTACACCCATTGATAAATGATTTTTCAGCAGAAGGTCCTCTACTCTCGTACCAAATCTGCATCTCAGTGACCATTTGTGGATTTGGGTCTGAAGCTGGAAAGCAGAACACCTGTTAAGGGGGCAGCTAAGAGAATTTTTTTTTTTTTTTCCTGCTAGACATTCTTCATCTTTTTCCTATATTTCTTTGATGCTTCAGTCTTTTGCAACTCTTGAGTAAGGAAGCTGTTATTGTTTTATAAAAAATTTGGTGCTCTTTGCCACTCCTTTCCTGTTTTTTAACTGAAAAGCCAACCAAAACTAAGATACTATCTGTGGGTAGGAAGCATCTGAACTGAAAATGCCATGGTCTCCAATGGTTACATGGAAAAACAAATACTCCAGTATACACGCACCCTGATAATTAGCTGTTTTAAAGACAGCGTGTACTCACTTGCAGCGAAGACCCATCCTAATATTATATATGTAGTTGTACACCATATCCCAGAGACTACTTTACAAGACAAAACAATGAGAATTTTAAATTAAGACTGCAAAAGTACTAAGATTTTCCCCTTTAACTTCTGGAATGAATGTAAAACAATATTTAATTTTCTTTATGCTAAGATTTGGCCATATGAAATGATCCTATTCTTCCTCTACCAAAATTGTAAACCACTTGGAAAGCATAACTGCTGTTACATGATGATTTTGGAAAATGAGTTCAGTAAAAAACCATAGTTTAAGGAAAGATACACAGGCCTTATTAACTGATCATGTCAGAACAGCTTTACTGTGTATTGTCTCAGGCTTTTGGCTTAAATGAAGGCTTTGGTTGAAGATGGAAGCTTCATTTTGGCCTAGGGATGACCTCTGAAAGATGAAGCAATCTCACAGAAGAATGACTTATCTGCAGTGATAATGAAATATCGCAAGGCTGTGACACGTCAGTGTATTACTATGGTGGAGATACTCGGGGAATACATCTGCCCCCTTTATTAAGTGATGTGTTAGTCAACAGACCTGTTGCTGGTGGGAAGTGCTTGTGTAGATATTCATGGGAAAAATCTTACTTTTTATCTAACTACAGAAGATTAAGATATTATTTTATTCCCTAAGACTGATACCATAATTAAAATGGTGACTGTTGAAGGATTGCTGGGTGAAATTGACCAACAGTAAGCATGAAATTCAGTGTTCAGCTAAAAACGAGTGCATGTTTTAGGCTATAATATGCAAGGATACAGGCTAAATCTGACTGGTTTCTTTTGACAAATCAAAAGTTTACTATTCAGAATAGTAAACTCTGTTGTAAACTGTCAGCAGGATCAGGCCCTTAGGTATTGCAAAGCAGATGTCTACATATAATCTGACTAATATACGTATTTTGTAAGCAATTGCTATCGTTTGTCCTCTGACAGGGCTTTCTGAAACATTACAGAGAAATGAAGAATATTTTTAATTTGTACTGTATTAAATTATACTTGTATTAATTATTAAATAAAGATTATTACTAAAAGTTAATGGAAGAAACTATCATTATGATATCTGCCACAAATAAAAAATCTACCTATTGTATTGTACGGGTGATGCCATTCATTAATTAGTTTATAGACTCCAAAACCCAAGGGAGTGTCAAAAATTTCCAGGATTTCCCTAAATCCATCTTGCTAGAATATATATGAGATTTCTGGTGTAGTCAAAAGATATGTGCTGTATATTAGATTGAATGCTTCTCCCTTTACTACACTCACGTTATGTCTCCCTCCTTCCAATCACTGCACATTTAAAATTAATAAAAATTACTGATCCACATCATACATGTCTTGGGGATTAGCCCTTGAAAATTCTCAAGGCATCAGAATTTGCCAGATTTTATATTTCAGAGGACAGAAGCAAACTGACTGATTAGAAGTTAAGCTTTAATGTTGCTTCTGAATCTGGCGTAACTGTGGTTTGTCCAGTTTCATAGGTGCAGAGGAAATGTATAGGTAAAATTATTTTGGAACTGCATATAGATTATGTATATGTCCTTACTTTCCTAAAATAGTATTTTATTCCAGGATAATTTCAACAGATTATTTTTGCTTATTATTCAGGGTGACTGAAGACAAAACAAGCTTGGGTTTTGTTACTTTGTTACACTATGCATCATTTTGAAACGTGCCCATTTTATAGGATACCACTGCTTGGTTGCAAATTTGGTCGGACTCAGGGAAACAGATTTCAAATTTCTCTTCATTTTGAATGAGAAAACGTGTTGTTTCCTGTTTGAGTATGTGTGTAGGGAGTTGTTTTTTCCTTTGTTCCCCTCTCCCCCAACATGCAGGATCCGTGATATTCTGTGCTATGTAGTAGCTTTACTATCACTGAAAAAGAACCAGAGTACATTGTGCAGAAGGTGCACCAGTTGTGTTGTCCACAAAGGAAGACTCTGAGGGCACAGAGCCCTGAAGCATAGATCCACTGTGCAGAAAGGGAAAACAAGCCATTTGCTGAAACCCAGTGGCCTCTATTACCAAGATCTACAGTAGTTTCCTTCCACTAGAGGATGGGAGGTTTTTTATGTGGGCATACCTGCAAAGCTATGGATCACTGCCCACAAAACCAGCATGGCCACATTATCAGGAAGTGCTGAGTAAGCGGTCCCCACCAAACTGGGAGAGAAATCCACTGATTTCATGTTTGCTGATCTTTCTTTCTGACAGTTGCTTCTATTTGTGCTTTGTGCAAGCTCCAGTGAACTCACCCTTACTAAAAAACTTCAGAAATGTGCATGTAGGGGACACAGTTTTACAATTTGATGTATTCAGAAACCATGCGAATAGTATATGCGTATATAAAGTACTAGTCAGGGGACAGTTCCACTTAAAATAGCTGACATACGTATCTGGAAAGACAGATGAACTATGCTGTGGTGAAAAGCATAATCGTGTTTTTAATATTCATGAATGGTATATGGCTATACAACTCCTTAGCGACAGGACAATACAGAGCCAGATATGTTCAGAAAAGTCAGATGCCGCCAGACAAACACATGAATGTGATCCCAGAAGCAATGTTTTCTTATAGGGATAACATCCTTGATCTTGAATGACTGGAAGTTTTAAGTGAATACTGGGTGACAGTGTGCCAGTACTTTCCACTGAAATAATTTGACATGAGAATTTTAAAATACACATAACATATTCTACGGATAAAGAGACACATAAACTACTGAAGCCCAGAAATAATACCTGATAAATAAATACCTGGTAGTGCTATGTGTAAATTATATATATGCACACATACATACACACACGTGTATATATGTAACACTATACACAAATACATATAGAAAAATATATACACAGATGTATATGCATATTTACGTAATATTCCTACAGTATTTTGATAAGAACAAACTGTTCAGAAGGCAGCAGGTTTACTTAAAGAAGACTTTTTATCACTACATTTACTTGCTGTAATTTTTTACCATATTGCCTGTCACCCTTAAGTGTTCCTTCATATCGTGGTAAAAACTAAACTCACATTTCTTAGCTGCTGATTGGAAAATGTAGCAATATGCATCACTGTTCTATTTGAAAACATACACAGTCTGATCTTGTAAGTCATCATGGTGGGAACTGCAGGTGCTGAGCTCCTCTGGAAATGCCAACCTTGTGTAAAGAATCCCAAGTAAAGGTATCTTTAGGTTTTGATATGGTATCTGACACCTGGCTATCAGATCTTGGACATCTGTTTGACAGTTTTGACCTGTAATTATTATGATGAATCCTTAAACAAACAGATCATAATAGACAGAGGAAAACACACTTGAACAAAGTAGAACCTGATCTATTGCTAGGGCTGATGTATATAAGAGAAATCAACAAATAATAATACCTTTTCTGGTTTTTAATAAACCAGCAATTTGTTCTACTTTTCTACCTACTGAAAGCATACACTACAATGTATTTGGTGCTGCCAGTTCAAACTGTGAATTATTTGGTAGAATTACATCTTCAAAGCAAAATATATTATTATTGCTTTTACCATGATATATTTACTGTGGCACATACTTGCAAAATGAAGAGCCAAAGTAATACTCCTAACACCCTATTCAGACACTCAGACGTAAGGAGACTGAAATCAAAGCACCAATTGCTCTCCTTTAATTCAATAGGATTTGTGAGGGTACGACATGTTAAGAATATAAGGCCATTTTTACTTTGATTCCTTAATAAATGGACTTAGGATCCTAACTGGAAAGCTGTAACTTATGTGCATAGCAAGGGGGTTAAGGTGGCACAGGGTTAAGGTGGGAAGGCATCATAAGTCTCTTTGCTCTGTTTCAACCTTCTGATATTTGATGCCATTCACCAGAGGTCTCCTAAGTGTAAAAAGTTTGTCTCCTCTTGTTAAATTGCCACCTGCTCAGGGAAAAGCTAATCCATTAAGGTCAAGCAGTTCTGAGAAGGTGCTGCAGTGCCTGGGGCAGCCTCTTGAGTTTCACTTCTAGCAGCTGCAGGAAGATGAAGTCGGGATGGTCCTTGTTACCGAAATTAGACAGATCAGGAAGTAAACAGAGCTCGCCTTTCATCTGATCTGGCTTTGAGATGGGAAAGGTTGGGGAGGGGGGCAGAGAAAAGGGTGAATTCCTCTTCTAATTACTTTACGGGTCAGTTCTCCAGACTTTATGTCAATGTCAGACATGCATAATCTTTTTTTAAATGAGAGAAAAGGAAAAAAAAAAATCTCATGAACTACTGAAGATTTTAGGGTTTACTATCATTTAGTTCTCAATACCGTGACTTTCATGGGGATTATTATTTTTTCCTTTGGGAATGAGCAGCCAACAGAGCTAAAACAGGGGAAGAGCCATGCTGTCTGCATAAACTTCTTGTCTCCTTTACATATTGAAACCTTTGCCTTCTGTGTTCATCACATGTCTCCTTTCCTCTGAAGTGGATTTGAGACTTATGAAAGGTGCTGGACTGACTGTACAGGCTGAAGCCCTCTGTTTTTCACAGCTGAGCTGCTCGGATAGCAGCCCTATGAGACCACCTCCTTACAGATCTGAAAGGACAACCACCCACAATAAAGAGGAGTCAGATGCCACCTCCATGACAATGGCTTCCCGGTTCCCCTCTCCTCTCTCCTGCCTGCACCAAGCCCATCCTGTGAGAACCTCAGCAGCCTTCTGGTGCATCACCTTGCAGAACGTCCTGACTTGCAGATGGTGACTTTAGAAAAGAGACCAAAAAAATTAAATGATGGAAGATCATTCTGGAGCAATGCATGGGTGTGCTCAGCACAAGCTATAACTCGTAGCAGCCGTTCAGATGTGCCACAGCAAATGAATGAATCAGACTTGATCGTGTTTTGTCTCATTGAGAGCCAATATTGTCTGGGATCAGCTGGTACAAAACCAGACTTTTCAACACCTTTTTGGGGTAACATAGGCTGTGATTATATGAATTCCATAGGCTCAGGCAGCATTATTGCTTCAGTCCCCGCTTCTCACACACCCACTTGGAGTCCTATTTTCACAGAGTTTTTAAGAGCTGCTTTAGAGGGCTGTGATAATCCAGGGGATTAGTGAGAGCCAGAGGGGAGCCAGAGACATGATGCCCCACAACTGAAACATGCAGATGCTTTGCTTTGATGTGATAAGGTGCAATGAAACCTTTTAAAACTGAGATGAGGAGTGTTTTGTAGAACACTGCAGCATCCTAACTCTACCAGAGCCATCAGAAGTCGAGATGCTGTGAAGACAGCTGGTCAACTACTTGATTCAATTAATTTTTTGCCCTCTTGATTCTGCTCAGCCATAGCTCTCTCCTTTACCTTCCCCCACAACTTTGCTCTCCCAGTTCACGAGGCAGCAGTGGTGAGCAGGCAAACTGTATTTTACAGTTGGTGTCTAAGTGGGATGGAAAGATACCCTCCTCCAGAGTCAGCTATGTCTGCATTATAGGTAGACAGAAGGAACCTTTCGACCGGATGAAAATAGATATGTTCTAAAATGTTCTTTCTGCATCTGACTTGCAGCAGGCCTTTGAGTCTCATAGAGCCGATGGATTATTTTGAAACTTTTCTCTCTTCTTCTAAGTTAGTCAAGATACCCAAGCACTTGCCTTTCCCTCTGTAAATTTTCCGTGTGCTTCCCCACCAGAGAAAAATGCATACAGCTACATTTCTTTTTTCACAACTATTTCTGCAGATATATACATAAAATCTCCCAGTGAGCATGCAGATACAAATAGGTACATATTTAAACATATATATGTGTATATATATGCATATACATAGAACTTACTGGGGGATAAGGGTGTTCACCTGGCAATTTTCATTCATGCAAGAAACCTTCATGCACATGGTGTCAGTTATTGCATTGGGCTCTAATGAGGATTACATTGTGCTGAGCATTTTATAGATATCAGAGGAAAAACAATCCCTATGCCAAAGTGTTTACAACCTACATAGTGCAAAATAGAAGTAGTGGATAAGGTGATAGAAGAGGGAAAAAAACCCTTTTCTTCTAGTTAGAGAATGCATTTTTCTAAGACTATGTTGAAAATCCTTCTCTTGCCTGGCGTTAAGAAAGCAAAAATTATTTAGCAGTACTTAAATTTTTAATTCAGTAGTTCATAAATTGACCAGCAACTCTCAAAACTGTGTTTGAATCTTCAAGGATGCTCATCATCAGTACTGTTTGAAAATATGATGTGGATTACAGTGAGTCTGCAGACCACTGATCACTAAGTGTGATGTGTCCTCAAGCCCTGCAGATTGAATTTTCAACTAGAAAATACTAACTTAATTTAAATATCTAAAATACCATAGCAGATCCAGATCCTGAAGCCAGATGTGTTTGCTTAGACCTTAGAATCTGTACAAATTGAATTCTAGACAAAGTTATTGAAAACTAACCCTCAGGTTCATAATGACAGTATGGGACCAGAATGCTTTCAGAAGTCATCACATAGTACCAAATCTCAGAGTGATAGAGAAGATAGGGAGAGACACTACTGTCTGCTTCTTTGTGGTACTTTTGCACTGTCTTCTCCTTTTTTCTTCAATACTCTGTACTTTTATTTCTTACATCTCAGGGGAGAGTCCTAATTGGTAAGGTAGAGACTACTGTGGAGTCATTGTTTGTGTGCGGGTGGGTGTGAAAAATTCCTGAAGGTTTTGGTTTCATTCTGCGTTAGAATGAAAACAGATCTTGAAACCTCAACATTTGTCATTAAATAGAATTTGTTGGGTTTTGGCCAGCCTAACTTTTCTCCACCATCTGCTTGGCAAACTATCTTGTCTTTGGGATGCAGTTGGAAAAGGCCTATTATGATTAGTATAAGTGCTGTTGGAAAATAAACTCTTTATTGGAATTTTTATGTTATTCCATCAGACAAGGAAACTCTTGCTAATTGGATCCTATGCCTCCTCTGCCAGTTTCAGTTAAGAAGAAATGCAAGCAGTACACAGTTGGGATTTTGTCATTGTGATTAAACACATAGTTATTTAAATGCAATCTAGAGTAGATACATCATTCAGCATACTGCTAGGTATACTTCTTTCCTTGGCACTAATGTTTGCCTCTTGTTATCTGGCACAGTCCTAAAATGCATATTTAGTCAAAAATGCCAACTGAATTCTAAAAGAACATCCAGTCAGGACTGGGCACAGTGTGAATATTTTTTAAATAATGACTGCAAACCACCAAAAAAACCAGAAGCATTGTTGGAATAGATCAATAATTGTAAAGAAACTGTTCTTGACATGAGCCAAGGTCTGTAAAAATGATGTTTCATAATAGTCTCACATCAGCAAATCTCTTCAAGATGCTCTTTTTAATCTACAATATCTTGGTTTCAAAATCCCTGCAGAATAAGTGATTGTCTCTTTCATTTTAATCTTCCAAAGGTACGGTACCACATATTCTTTCAAAAGTCATTTGACAAAGAGAACAGAAGATGTTAGCCCCCTTGCCAAGTGGAAGGCTTTAAAAAGCTCTTATTATTATTCTGCAAAATGCAAACAAAGCTCAGGAGGGGTCCCTGTTAGGAAGCAATTTGCATCTCTTGCAATGATTTAAAACTGACGAAGATGACAACTTGAGTGACTTCTTACCCTCTGTGGACCTCGAAGGCTCTGGCAGAAAAGGAAGTTAAATATTGAAATTATTTTGCTATTGAAAGACACAAAAACTGATCTGATGTTTAGGCCTTCTGTCCCTGCTGCTAGGCCTTTGGCACTTTATCATCTGTGACCTTGACTCAGGGAGTTACTGATCTTCGTTTTATCAACAGCCAGTGGCTGCACAGTCGCTTGCTGATATGGCTGCACACGTTACTGCTTAAAAAATGGCACTGTCTCAGTTCTTGAGAAATAGCTCCTTTTACAGATTCTTTTATCGACTGGTGACATTAAGATAGGGGCTTTTTTACAACAAAGTCCACATAGGTCTAGGAGAACAAGCTGAATGCAGTGACTATTCCCAGTCAAGAGAATCATGGGAAAGCAGGTAAATAAATGTTTGTGGTCAGTTGACTCTGGGGAGATATTCTAAAGAAGAGAAAACTCTCCTGAACTGGAGAAACCATAATGAGACTCAAAGACAAATGACAACAAAAAATGCATCTGAAGATTTGTTTTCTTTGCAGAAGACCAATGTACCAAATATTAAACCTATAGTTTTAGATAAAATTTTTTGTATGCCAAAAATAAGATGATATCTTTTATAGAGAAGCACATCAAAAATGCTAGATTAATATGTGGAGGATCAATAAATGCTTTGATTATTAGATCTGATTCAGTAATATGTGGAGATATAAAGTGATAAACCCAGATGCCTTAGCAGGAATTACTGACACTACTGAATATTTGTTGTATAACACAGTTTGACTGAAATGAACCAAGATTTCTAAAAAATTATGCTCATCCAGAAAATGGAAGCTTGCCTGTGCAGTCTGTGAAGTCAACACAACCTTCACTATTGACTTCAGCATGAGCAGAAGATGGGTGGCAGCAGAAAATGGGAGTTTAACCAGTCACACAAACACCAGAGAAACTACCTATCTAAATCATCACACAAATAACATAGCTTCAAAAGAACCCCAAACCTCAGTTTGCTTACCTTGATGAAGTTATTATCATGATGTATGGAGCCACAGATTGTCCTAAACTAAAAGCACACATACTAAAGAAAAAGCTATAAGGCTATGCCAGCCATCAGACACTGTGTTCCAGTTCTGTCTCCTTTGGGCCCACCACACCCAGCCTGGATCTCTGTCCATCAGCCACAGACAATGAGCATCTGGGCTATATGACACAATAAGCATCTGTGGTGAAATCAGAGCCCATTGAACTCAACGTTGAGGCTGCCATTGACTACCAAAGGGGCCATATTTCATGCAGTCACAGTTGTCTACACAAAATGGAATAGATTTTAGGCTGCCTTCTTCACTCTTCCACTTTCTGTCTTCTACAGCAGTGCATTTTGGGATAAAGTGGGACGGACTAGCAGGAGCCAGTGAAGTATTTTTCAGCACACCCTTTTTGGTGAAGTTGCCTTCTGGAAACTGTGTGCGGACATGCAGAAGAAACCCTATTCCAACCAGGACCTTTGCATAGCTGCGGTTAACAGCTGAAGGTAGGGAGTCTGTAGTAGGTAGGCTAACAGTGATTGCAAATGAATGAGATATTACTACTTCCCCTTACTCAAAATTGAAACCATATCTTAGCAGGGTAATAAAGATCAGTTTTCTTGCAATATGGAAGATAATTCTCAATTAATCTGGACTTTGGTGAAATACTAAATGAAAGCCAACCAGAACATAGCGCAGTGGAGTTCTGAGCCTGATTAGAGCTTCTAGGGACTACAGCAAATAAAATTAGTAAATAATAATCATAGAAACCAGTGTGCCTCTTAAAAGATCAAATATTCAGAAAAGTAAAGAAGAAAAGAATTCCTGAAAAAACGAAGTTGATGTCCACAGTGTTGGGTGAGAAGAAATAACACATGGAAAAGTCAACATGCAGAGTTATACTTTAACTTTTTGGATGGACCAGGATGTTGCATTCAGCTGCATTGAGAAGCTCAAAATCTTTTGGATTACATATCTAGAAAGTTGGTGGCTAGCCATAATTGGGTAATTGAGAATAAAAGCAGTCTCTTCTTGGCAGCAAGAATACAATAGTGCCTCTGTCACTACAGTCATATTTTTCTCCTTATGTTAGGCTTCTTGCTCATATCCGATTCTGCTTTCATAGCTGAAAGAGTAAGGATGTGCACTAAGATCAGAAAACTGCATGCAGGAGCAAGGATGTTTCTTTTGCAGTGGAACAGTACTGCATTTAACAAATGTCCTCAGCCTTAGTTTGTTCAAATGGATTTCATAAGGAACCCCGTTTAATCTTCTCTCCTGTTAATAATATTCTAATTATAATTATTATTATTTCTTAGCATTTACATAACACTTCACATCTTCAAGGCATTCTCTAACTATGAATCATATTGCTCACAAATTAAGTTATAGAACAAGTCAGGATTTCCGTGCTAATTTTTTGAAAGGAAAACAGTTTTAAAAGTCCTGATTTTATGATGTGGAGAAGTATAGTACCCATTATCTTACATTTAAATCTAAATATCTGGAAGATTTGGTCTGACAAAGTAGCTTGCTTCCTTCAGGAAAAAACAAGGGTCACAATACGTTCATCTGTAGCATTCAAACAGCTGAGATGACAATTGAATGAGGCCAAAAAGGAATATGTAGATTTGGTTCAACAAATTGAAATGGAATATTTAGTTGATTATTATTAAAAACTCTTTGCCAATTTTATCTCCTTTTTTTTAATTTAAAAAAGAATAGCATAGAGAGGCATTTTTAATATTGTAATTTAGAACACATAAATTTTCAAGTAATGAAGTGTCCTTCAAGATGAATGTCCAAGTTTTCATCAGCTCTATTATATACAAAACTGTGACAGAGCATTGTGCCATCTCCCTCTCCTCTAATCAGTTGCTGTGTGAACCATGGTCTCAGAAAGCAAATGAGGAAATCACTGTCTCCAGATACACCCAACTGAAGCGTGAGCACAGGAAACGGTGTTCTTAAATATGAAAAGGCCAATGCTGGGATTTGTGTCCCCACATTTCAGCTGCATACAAGTACCTTGCCAGCACAAGAACACAAGGCTATTCACTCATCCTTGGTTGCCAGTGGGCAGAGAGAAGGAGATTTACTGGTCTGTGCAGAGGATGTATGCCTAACACAGGCAGGTTGAAAACTCCCTCAAGGTGTCTGTTTCACTCCACTGAGTGCTGAAGAAGCTCTTTTTGTTAGGTCAGAGCTCTGAGGTGGCTCTAGGTAGACAAGATTAATCCCTTGTGTCTAAGGAAAAGTGACTAATATGGCTTTACTGTTAAAGAAACTTCTGTATTGACCCAGAGAACAAAGTCTCCTTTCTTTCAAATTTGCACTACTTTTGACCTCCTCACAGAAAGCCATGACTTTTCACCTTCTGATGGCATCTCTGAGAGGCAGACAAGCTTGGGTTTGGTCCACAGACAATATTAAACTATTACATCCAACAATAAACCAGATAATCTGACAGGAAAATAAGCACTACTGTGTTTAACTTTATAGGAGGTGATTACTCCTGGACTATGTATATTAATGAGTTTTGAATGAGTGACGTTTAATAAAATATTCACTATCTCTTCAACTTTCTTTCATTTCTTTTCTTGCTGAAGCCCTTTCATATTTGAAAATTAATTATGCACACCATATTTAACCAGGGTGAAAATGAGACTTACATGGAACCTTTCCAGCTCTTCATTACATATTTAATTGTTAAAATAATCAAGCTATCCATCACACATTCTGCCACCCAGTCATCTGTCACCTTGGAACCAGTCAGAGAGATCATAGACAGAGAATTCTGGCAACAAAATTTTCACATCTCTTCTGCTGAAAAATTTTGCCATTGAGAGGAATGGTCTCGTCATGGTGTATCTGTATCGTATCTCTAAAACTAACAAAAACCAGAATCTTCATGTCATCTTCTATGCTTTGGGTTTCCTCCCATTAAGTACTAAAATCTATGGCCATGTTATAGGAAAGTCCTTTTGCACAGAATAAATTCACGCTCGTATGTTTTCTCATTGATTTTAAAGCCAGGCCAAGACTACTTTACAAAGTGATCTGGCAAGCATTTAATAATAGCTACATGTTATGTGATGCATTTCATCAAAAAACTGTTCATGCACTTTACTAAAATGCTAGATAACATAGTCTTTGTTTTATGGATGGGGAAACAGAAACTCTAGAACAGTATCAGACTATAGCAGTTATCCATCAAACATAACAAGGCACTTTGTGGGGCTGAGTCCTATGTCCCAGAAAACCACAAAACAAACATAGGAAGAGGGGTGAAATCTCCATCTTCTGAGTCTGACCACAGTGCTCTTTACATTGAGATTTCCACATACCAAGGGCTGCATGGAGGCTGCTGGGATGTTTCACTTAACTCTGGGCTTCAGTGTTGCAGGATCAGAAACCAATATGATGCCATGACTACACAATATTTGAAAGATGTAAAGTACAAATAATTCAACCCTGTGGATTTTGGATGTGCCCCTAGATTTTTAGAAAGTAGAGGAGTAAAGGTATGAAGAGGATGGAATGTTAATTTCAATAAAGTTTTTATATACACAAGTGTCACTCCTCAACTATCTGGCATACCAAATGTTCATAATATCACCAACAATATTGCACACTGCAGTGAGAACATTTTTCAAGTATAGGTATATTTCATTAGTCATAAAAATACAACCCATTTTCAGTTTACAAAGGAATGTGAATGGGGTGCAAGTGTTAACTTTTCATATCTTACTGATAGCATCATAGTCTTCTACACTAGAGCTAGAAGTATCACAAAGAGTATCTAAATCTTACTCCTCATCCCACAGTCACAGGTTGGATTTTCAAAAGCATTTTGGTGAGAATGAAGTATCCCAGTTAGTTTATTTAAGCCCAGTCTCACTATGTATTTCTCTAGAAATGAAGTATGTTTTCAATTTAATACCAAATTTCACATAACCAAGAGTGGGCTTAAAACTAGACAGTCCTAACAGAGCTCAGCAATATTGTAGCTTTAAATGACTACTGTTTAATGCTTTAACTGTCCCTAGCGTTAATAGTACATTGCCCTGTGGTCTAAAGGGAAAATAAGCTTTCTCTTATTTCATGTACAAAGGTAGAACAAATACTACTAAAATCTAACTCAAGAGCTTTCCAGAGAGTATTAAATAAATCTCAACTCAGGCAGGCTGTGATGTATTGTGAAGGTCAAAACTGATAGGAACAATGAACTAGCTACTTGCATAGAAATAATGCGGTTAGATAAAGAAGTTCTGCCTATCAAATAGGGATATGAGCTGGAAAAATGACAACAACATAAACAAAAAAACACAGAAGATGCAAGAATCACAAAACAAAAGTCACCAACACCAGCCATAGCTTAAAAAGTATCAAGGACAGAACCAGTGAAGCAAATGATCTATCTTATAAATTAGACTTCAACTAGTGTAAAAGCAGCCAAAGTGAGGCCCAATTGTTTTTGTAGCCTGTCGGAAATAATTTCAAACCTGACAGGATACCATGGCTTGTAGTGTGATCTCACAGATTTCAGTGGTCATGCTGAGAGATAAGCAGAGAAGCACAGTAAAAACCCTGATAGCAAAAGCACTGCTGCCAGCTTTGCTGTGCTAAGAAATTATCATTCACTCCAGATAGCAGATTGGGCAAGTGCTGAATGATTTCCCTTTCCTCCTCTCCTCCTCTGCCTGCCTCTCTGCTACCACCCTTTCTTCCCCTTTCCCCTCCTTGGGAGGATGTGAAATGTTGCGTTTTATGGTATCAAAAGTGCTGATATATCCAGTAACAACAAACATCAAAAGAAATGACGCCGTTCTCAAACTATTTTATAATATCGTTAGTGTTCTAAATTAAAGCAAGATGATTGCCCCAGCAGACAGCAAACAACCGTGCACAGATACCAATAATGTTGCAAGTAGGTTCTAGTGCTCCACTGGAGAACATGCCATGCACTTGCTCTATAATTATGTCAGGAATCAGCTGATGAAGCTATCTCTTCAGTTACAGATGGTGACCAGCAAAGCTATTCACTTCATATGCATGTCTCAGACAGGGTGCCCATCGCCCGCTCCTCGACTCTCCAGCCGCTTGGCCCCAGAGGGTTCTGCCAACACGTCTTAGAAAAGGTAAGGCCACATCTGGAGGGGAGGAGGGTAGGTGTCGGCACCCCTGAAAGACCGTACAACTGCTGTTTGGACCAACAGAGAGCAGCGAGCACCAAGGGGAGCCCATGAGAAGGTGTGGTACCTCTGCCTCTGTAGAAACCCTGGAGCTTCCTCAAGCAGTGCAGCAAGAGGGCCTGAAACAGCCCTGGTATGGATGAAAAGATTGTGGCAGAAGCACACAGTTTGGAGTGCAGAACCCTTGGGCTGGGGATGCTGTTGACTGCTTAACCCATAAACTTTTACCCTGACAAAGCCACATCTGGCTATTGCCCTCTTTTAGAAGCTGCAGTGTTGGCCTACAGAATGGGAATGCTTCCATTTCATGTGTCAGGGAAGATTTATTTCCTCTGATTTATAACCTCCATATACATGGACTAGTATCATTACTATTCGCTTTTGTGGGATACTACAAGGCCCTGTACAACCCAAAATCTCCGGAGATTAATATTTTCCTGGCAGAAACACTCACTAATTCCACTAAAGGTATAGTCTGAATCCATTTAAAGTTTGTGCACAATCTTTAAGCTGGTGGTGAGGAAAGAGTACTACAAGAAAAATGCTAAGCAGGGATTGCAGGAAACTGATTACAGTTCTTAGTGTTGCTGCAATTTCAACTGTCAACAGATTACTTCATTAGCCTCTACTTACTGTCCCAATTGGAAAACAGAGATGTTTTGTTTGATCAGCATATCTAATTCTGCAGTAGCTGTTCAGGACAATAGTCATTTAACAAATGCTTACATTTCTAGAGTCTATCACAATTTGAGTCCAATATCAATTTGGCTGTCTAGCTACTGTGATGTAAATAAACAACAACTGTGCTGGTGGGGCTCATGTGCAACTAGAAGATGGGGTACCATTCCATTTAGCCTTTCATCAGTAGAGATGCTGAGCTGAAGCTTTCTTGCTTCACTCCAGGACCCCAGCCCTATCCTCTCAGTTCAGTACCCATCAATTTAGTTATCTAATTGAGGTCAAATGCCCCCAACTTCCTCCCCCCCCCCCCCCCCCCCCGATCCTGCAAACATTTATACTAACAAAGCTGTAAGGGTTGAAAGATGAAGAGCAGGGAGGAGGTAGTAACTTTCCTTCCAAAATTTTGCATTGCTACTGAAAAAAGATACTTGGCAATGTACTCCTGTAGACAGGCAAAGGCAGTACCATCTCCATTTTACAGTCATGGAATGAAATCACAAAAGTATTAATTGGTTTGCCCCAGGTCACACAGAAAGTCTGTGGCAGGGTCAGAAATTTGACATAGATCTCCCATGTCTCAGATCAGTGCCTTAAATCATGAAATCACCACCAGAATGTTGAATACTTAGGTTAACTCTAGAAGAGAAAGGGATTTTTTGCTATGGTATATAAAGAGAGAAATGGCGGCTATGTGTTTCTAGTTTCCAGAAATCTTTAAGTTCACTTGTATTCTGAGAAGTAACTGGGGAAAATGACACTGTGGGGTTCTCTGATTATTCTCTCTCAGTTACTTTCATATGAAATTTGCTCAATTCACAGTTCAAAGGAAAGTATTTGCTCAATGCCAGCACAATGCAAACTCAATCAAGGACTGAAAAATCATACTGTATTCTTTGACTCATGGCATTTTCAAAAATATTCCAGAAATCAGAGGTGCAGACAGGAGACAAAAAACATTAGATTTGTTTTGATTTCACCTGCTCCTTCTGGTGGTGGAATACTGTCCAAAATCTGGAGACCTAATTTCTACCAACTTACTCTGAAATTAAAGAGAAAATTCTTCAAGTTCAATCCAAGCTAATTTCCAAGATGGAGTTACCTTCTAGAATACATAAATATTAATACTGGTAATAGAATAATAATGTTCCTTCCCACTTGGTTTTAAGCAATTATTTAATTTTATTAATCCCAATAGAGCAAGAAGGATTTCACTTCCCCATTTCACTTTCTCTTTATGTGAGGGATCCTCCTGATTGCAAACTTACACTATCTTGCAGTCTACTGTCCTACAGGTGCCAGACAAGCAAGAAGACAACTCTGCTCAAGCACAGATGCAGGGTGAAGGGTGAGGCTTGTAGACACCTTTCTGCAGAAACACAGTTGCAGCAGGTAATTATCTGTCTAGCATCCACCAGCATTCACCTCACTCAGTCCATGGTCCCACTCCAGCTGAAGCAACAGGTCTTTACCCCGAAGGGAGGAGGCAAAGGGGTGTGATGTTGCTGGGAACAGGGCTTCTGTCATTGAAATGCCTGGTGAAGCCCAGGTTTAGCTGCTCCAGCACTCATCGGCCCACAGTCCCATTAGGACAGAAGATGATCATGTGGTGTAAAGTGCTCTCCCTTTTTCAGATTTTAAAAGAAAAGCCCAGTATTTTGTCCCTTAGACTCAAACTGGGCCAAAATTTAATACCTCTGACTCCAGCCGCTTACTCTGTTGTTTTCTCCTCCAAAACTCCATAGTTTTCTGTGTTGCTCTGTTCTCTATTCCAAGTAATGAAGACAAAAATGAGTGCAGATCTTGAGCTACCGACTGGAATCATCAACAGCTTGGGATTTTTGGGGAGTACCCCAAGACAAACTTTCTTGTGATCATTTATGTCCAAGACAAAGCTGAGATTTTAGTTTATGACACGTTTTATGATCTTGTGTTTGCACAAACAAGCAGCACAGCAGGACAAATCCTTTCTCATCTCTAGGAGCTATGTACTGCTCATATCCCACATAAGCCTCACCTTGAAAGGCTCCATACCTGGCTGGAATTCACCGCAGGGGAATGTTTCTACTATAATGCTATTTTCTCTCTGTTACTACATGACTTTTCCCTCCCCCCCGATTTTGAAAGTGTTCTCAAGTTGCTTTTGCGAAATAAATACTAAGAGAACATGATGACAACAAAGTCTAAAGGTTAGTAAGGTATAATAAAGTTTAAAAACTGTGATAATATAGTAAGGGTATTGCAGTCATGTAGTATCTTTCAACAGAGATCGTAGAAGAAAGCATTAATTAAGCTTCAATCATTTAACCTCTGAGGTAGGTAATATTACTATACTCACTTCACTAATGAGTAAACAGAGGCCTTGGCATGTTACAAGCGTTGTCTAAAGTTACTCAACAAGTCAGAAGAAAGGGAAGAGAAGTAATGAAATTAGCAGCAGCAGTAAATATTTTCGGTATGACATCATGCAAATTCTCTTCCTGACTTCCAAGAGCTAGCATCACTGTATTTCCCAAATTATGGTAGTTTTATACATATAACCCATGAGATAACCATCTTCCTGCCATGATTTAGGAGAAGTTCAAGTCATGTTTGTGCCTCAGGGCATTTATTCCAGGTTCTCCCTTTCATTCATTTGCCCCACCAACTCCCTTCTCCCCACTCCACTTCGTCTTCCTCAGTACCCTTCTTGCTTCTGAGAGGGTAGCCAAGGCTGCAGGTATCAGAGGAGTAATTTTCAAGTGAGGAGACCTTTGTGGGACGCAGGTTTCCAGAGGGTTCATTTAATTCCTGAAGATACGGCAGCAGATTGTCAACTGCCTTTTAGCAAGTTCATAATTGCAGCAGCATCTATAGCAAGGAAGCTTCTATATGTATTTTACGTGCTCAATCTACACAGTCACCTCTTGGGATCAAGTCAAATTCAGGGAAGTCTTCCCCCAGGAGGAGACAAACAAGTGTTGGTTTCCAAATAGACCAACTTCATGCAAAATTTCCTCAATTCCTTCCTAGTGAAAATAGAAGAAATAGGGCTTCACACACATAAAGAAAATTAGGATGGACAACTATATCTACAGAGGAAAGAAAACCAAGCATGTTACCTTTACAGACTAGACTTTTGGGCATCAAATGTAAGCCTCTTGCTCAGACCTTGAGTGGCTCCAGTCAGCTGTGGGGTAATGGAGGGGGGTCACAAGCTTTTACCTCAGTGCTGACTTATTTGAATCTGTGGGCAAGCCACTGTACTGTGACACTAGCACAGATAATGCTTCTTACCTGGGAATGACAACGAGATGCAAAATTAGTTAGCCCTACAGAACTCTACAAAACAGAAATGCTAGCAGCAGTAATACCAAAGAAGGTAGGTAACAAACCAAAACTGATCAAGGATCTGGCCCACAGTTATTTTAAACCTTCCTTTTTGCTTAATTTCTGCCCTAACTGGTGATGTTTCCGTTCCTCCTGATTTTGATTCAGCAGCCATGACAGAAGTCTGCAGCTCCCCCTCTCTCCCACTTATTTCAAGGCATAATGTAGTAATTATACTTACATTTTTAAAGGTAGACATTTCTCCATAGGCTCTATCAACTTGTGGCCTCATGATTATAATTACTTGATCTACAGACTGCTAATTTTTTTATCTTCCATAGGAATAAAATAGCACAAGAACAGGACACAGGAAAATGTAGAGAAGTTGCAGACAGATACCAGCTGATGTTTCTCTAATGACTACCATATATGGTAGGAAATACGAATATCAGGGATGTCAGAAAATGCATGATTTTACCTTTTTTTTTCCTTCTCATTTCCTATTTCTCAACATGTCAACAGATTCAATGAAATGGATTCAATTTCTAGGTGGCTTCCTGGGTTATAAGCAACAAGAAAACCATCCAAGTAGGTTTCTGTTTATTACTTTGCCAATTAGATTTGCATGGCATTGATGCTTCCTCTCAGGAGTCTATTTGCAATATTGGGAAAGGGTGTGAGTGAAATGAGGCCAAGTCCACGACAAGTTTCTACTTAGCCTAGTTTTCCCTTAGTGGCTTATGACATTTCTGTTTTTCCAGTCTGTAAACAAGATGAAAACCAGGAAAAGCAAGACTTGGTAATAACAGTTGGGAAAAAATGGTCCAAAACAGCAAGCCTGGCTTTGATTATATCTAGTAATCAAGCTGTGTTCAGAACTACTTCGCTTAACGTCTCAAGAAATGTTAGTCTGCATATGGAAAGCTTGGTTCTAGAGACTGTGTGATCCATTGACTTTGGGTAAAAAGGCAAAGTACTTCATGCCTTTTAGTTTTTTTCCTATTGCAGTCTTGTCTTGCTTCATAATGGCTAACAGAGATAATGGAAAAGCTGCTTAGTAAATGAGCATTTTAATCTTCTAGGTCAGTATGGTAACAGTACTAAACAAATAAACACAAAAACCCCCGCAACTCAAAGAAGCTGAGTGGAACTTATATGGAAGGGTTTTTTTTGCATTGGACTTAAAGTACACTAACCTGACAGCATATACTTTAGTATACTTCAGAGTTCAGTGAACTAGAAGAATACTTCACTTGCTGAGGATAACACAATATTGTAGAAGTACTGTAATAATGAGGGTGGATCATAATGGTGACTGTTTAGGTAAACACTAAGTTTTCAAGTACTGTTTCTTCAACACCTCCTTGAGAAAGACATACATTACATTTTGGGACTGTTAACTATGCCACAGTGAATTAGATAATTGCACAATTAATTAAAAAATAAAATAAGCTGTATAGTCCTGAAGCAGTTTGATTGGGAATGGGATGTGTAGGGAGACTAAAGAAACTCATGCAATGTGTGTTGTCTTGTTTATGTGACAGGGAAGTACTGTGGTAATACACAAAATGTCTCAGTTCCCATCAAGAGTTTGACTGCATTTGGGTAATTGATTTTAATTTGATAGCAAATACCAGTTTCTTTTTGGTCTCTATGAATACCTTTCCTCCCTACAACTGTCCAACTGTTTCACACTGCTGTCAGTTAAACACACAAAGAGCCTGGGGAGAGAGGAGGAAAGAAGTTTAGTGAAAATTCATACTCATTATGCAAGATAAGTATAGTCTCAAGCACTTCTTCGTTTATGTTTAACAGAACAATACAAGTACAGGTAAAATCTGGCTATCTGGAGAATGATCCATACTGTCAGTAATTATTCTGACAGGTACTTGCATAGTCTTTTCTAAATATTTCAGAAACTTGGATGTTATTGCATCTTTTTGGCAGCAAAGCTTAACATGTTTCTATAGATCAGAATTATTTTCAAATATTTGACATAGGCATGGATTTTCTACTGACAATGCTGGATTATAGTCAGCTGTCAATACATCCTAGGAGTGTATTTGCCTTTTCCACAGGATCAGCCTGGTGAGTCTCAGGCATCAATGTGAATTATACATCCAATTCTTTCCCTTCTGTGTTGTTTCTAGATGATGAACTCTAACAAAAAGCATCTGAAACTGTTGTTGATTCCTGGGTGAAGTGACCAAGCACTTTATGCTACCACTCAACTCTTGTGTAGCATTCTCTCTCCATTGCTTAAGACTGCCATATGCCTCTCTGCTATATATTCTATTTCTCCTCAGCCTTGACAAGGTTTTTCAATGTTAGGGAAACCTCAACAGATTTCATTAGCACTCTCCTGCTTTTTATGACATAGTCAATCATGAAAGTATTAAGTAAAACCTGTCCAAAGACTGAGCCTGCAGGAACCTATAATTGCAATATATACCCTTTCAGCACAAAGCACTGTCATATTCCCCTTAACCTGCTCTGCCCCACCTCAAAGTTCTTGACCAAATCTTCCCTTTATACCTCAGTACTTTTCCATCAGTGTGATATCAATGCTTCATGAAACTCCAGACAGACAAAATCTTCTGAACTTCATTTGTCTAAGAAAATCTTACCAAAGAGTAATATCAGTTTAGTATGATAACAATCTACAGTGATAAACCCATGGTGTGTTTTTCTCTTTTCCATTTGCTTCAACACTTCACAATTCTTTTCTACAAAAACACATTCCAGAGACTTGCATGCTCCAAAGTGAAAAAGTACTAGACCTGTAGTTACTCAGATTGCTGTTTTAAAACCTTTCTTGAGTAAAAGCAACAAATCATGACCCACTAGTTTTTAAAAGGAAGATTATAAGAAAGCCATTTAGAGTAAATAATATTTTCCAGTTAATAGTTCCAGCACAGAAAAGAGCTTCCCACAGGTATCAACATCCATTCATAAAATTTTACTTAATTATTAAAGCATTCAATAACTTAAGCTGAATCAAATCATACTATTCCTGAAAGAACCGCCCTCATACATGTTATAGGTGAACAGCATTGTCACACACAGAGTAAGTTTAACAAGAACAAAAATGTGGTGATGCTTACACATAAAAAGCAAGTAAAAGGAAGATACCTCACTTGGACCTCCCAAAATCCTTTGTTGTTTATGGCTAGCAATTTAAAAATAAATAATAAAAAAAAAATCAGCCCATTTTAAAGCTAAGCCATACATAAAACTTTGTCATCCCCCCATACCTCTACCTTGAAAACATCTCTGTGTTATTTGCTGTTTGCAAAATGCTGACTGGCACAGCTACCTTAGAGTGACTAATATATCGCTGTAATCAAGGACAGCTGGTTTTCTTGTGGAGTTACCAAATTCTCTTCAGGAGCCCCAGCTTCTAATTATCTCTAACTAGGAGCAGCCTGCACCTTGCCTTCCCTTCCCAGCAATACAAGAGACAGTCGTGCAGCACCACCAGCCCCCAACTCTTGTTCCCACACAATGAGATGCAATGTATTAAACATACAATGCATGTTCTAATAAGTGGAGCCAACGAGAGCTAAAGAGCTTGCAGCTGCTGGTACCACCTGTGTCCCTCAGCTTCCAGCCAGAACAATCTCCTCTCTGCAGTCCCTAGTTGTGGCGAGAGATAAAAGAGGCAGAAAGTGAGAGTGACATGTCTGGCTTGTGTCCTGTTCTTGTCATGAAGGAGCCAGTTGATCTGGAAGGCTTGCTCACTCCCTCTGCAAATGTGGATGACTGTGCCTCTTTCCCCCACAAGCATGCAAACGCATGGTGGCCAAGTATGAATTTCCCACTTACTCCTCTGGGGAGGATACCCCACAAGCTCATTGTCATAGCTGACCCAAGTGCAATTTCTTTAGTTATCGTTGTTGGCTCTCCTGAGTCATGAGGATTGCCGTGGGACGGTAAACTCAGGCCAAGCAGGGGACAGACCTGATCGGTAAAAGTGGTTTTGGCAGACTGAATGGAAATTTATCCTGAGGTCCATTTTATTTTAAGAGACATTTTTATAAAGGCTTTTGACAGGGAGCTGGGCTATTTTATTTTTTTTTTACCCTCTTCTTTTTTTTTTTTTTCCTCTTTTTAATATCCTTTTTCTTTTTTCCTTGCCTGACCAAGTGGTGATATGGATGCCTTTCAAAGTTCAGAATTATCTGTTGGCTACTTCACTGCCTCAGGACAACTGGCATCCATTCAGGGATCAGAAAGACCATCAGTTGTTTGGACCTTTTTCCTTTCACATGGAGTTTTGTTTTGCTTTTTCCCTTTCCATGTATTTCATTTCTGAGTCGGCTGCTTTGAATCAATGCCCATCTTGGGCCAGATTGTGCCATTAAAGCACTGGCCAGTACTGTAGCCTGGATGGAAAGCAGGATTGGCAGAAACAGGCAGTCACATAGATTCTTACTAGATTATTACCAATATTAGTTATCAACAATGAGAATTGAAGCTGTTCCTTATGTGATTTCTGCTGCATCCTCAAACTTGACTCTCCTTTCTGAAAAATACTTCCTGTAGTTTCTCCACTCTGTTTATTACTTAGCTGACATCCCAAGCATGAGTGCTGGAGAAAATTTCCTCAGTCATGTTGCAAGACCAACAACTGTACTCTTACAGTCTTGTCCTTTTTCACTTCTCAAATCCAAGGTTTTTATCCCTTCCATCATGTCAGAATGTTACTGCCAGTCTGATAAAGACAGGATGTAATGGGCACAATATAACATTTCTCCTTCTGATCTAACATGGAACTGGCTCCTTCTGTTTCAATTTAATATAAATTAGTGATTCAAGTTACAAAGATATTTGAGCTTTGTGGTATAAAGCCTGGGCTCTTAGAGCTATCAGAAAGCTCTGGTTATAACACCGTGGACTTCCTGTAGACACACCTTCTCTTCCACCTAGAAAAATTGTTCAGAAACATTTCAAAGGTTTCTTGTGCTTGCCCTGTATTTTTTGAATCCTCCACAGCACTGGCAGGGAGATTTTTCCCAGAATTTTCTCCTCTAACTAGGACCATTCTCTGAATTAAAATATATTTCTCCCACAATTTAGAAGGAAAACAATTGGATGTGGGGCTGTGATGCCTATTCCAGTCATTACAGCAGTTGTCCTATTACTACTTTACAGGGAATATTCATAATGCCCAAATCAATTCATCCAGGACACATAATGCAGTAGACAAGAGACTTTTGTTTGTTTCTCTGACTTGTGTGTCATTTGGTTCATATTCGTAGTTCTCCTTGTTCTGCTTTGTTCTCCTTTGTAAAATACTCAGTAAAAGCTTAGATGTTGTGAAAAAAGATGCTTGCATTCATCGGTCTGATTGATTACAACTGGTCTTGGAACAGAGGGAGCACAAGGGGTAGTACAGTGAACACCTTAGGGGAGAATATAACTTGATATTCCAGCTAGTAAATATAATAAGCAGAAAGTGACCATGTTAAACAAACAGGCTGCTCTGTATCTATACCATTAGTTCTGCTAGTAACGAGGAAGTAAAAAAGATGACCATCCAGCTTTCCATGTTGTCCCATGGCAGCTCCCAGCATTTGAATTTGTATTTGCACTGCAGCTCATTCCTTTCAATCATTGCAAAACTGGCATTAGACCAATTTCATTTCTCTTGGACTGCTTCTTGCTTATCCTCTATGCACTGATGGCCCAGTCCTACAATGTGACAGATGCTGTCCTGGAGCAGACAAAAATTGAACAGCATTGCCCTGCACCTTCCAGGAATGAACCAAAAAACAGCCCAGACTTTTCCAAATGTTGCTGAGATATAACTTCTCTTTATTATCTTGTTAGGTTTTTTTAATATTTTATTTTACAGGTACTGGACACATACAATTAACATCATGTTGCAACTGATACTGTCAGTCTAAAAGAAAGCGTTTATTTTCTTTAGGATTTAGAATTGTGTTCCTCCACTCCTTTTATAAACATACTATATACAAGCCATTAAAGGGGCCAGATATCCATCCATCCATCCATCCATCCATCCATCCATCCATCCATCTTTCTGTAGAAACATGGTTTGCATGTTCAAATTCAGATGTGTTTATGAGCACATGAGAGAAAATATTAATGTACAAAGTTGGGTGTAACTCAACAAACCACATTACTGCTCCTTTGAAAATGTGATGCAGTGTTTAAAATACTGTTGACATGTTAAATTAAGAAATGTTTAAGAGTATTTAACATTTCAAATATATTTTTATTCTCCCTACTTAGCATATGAAAATTATAGATTCAAAACTTAAATTAAAGGTGTTCAAATTGCCATCTCCTGTGAAACATGTTCGGGGGATTTAGTATAGTGGTTTTTACAGTGGGCTGCATGAAAACTACTTTTCAATAGCTCTGTTGTGTGGAGCTTGACTAAGAAGTGGCAATAATTGTCATTAGTTACTCACTAGGCAGTGTTTCGGCAGAATGTTAACGTTGTTTTCAAATCGCTCTAGTTCAATTATTTTTCATTGTAATAATGTTAACATTGACATTCCACAGAACTGATGCTTTGATGGTTTAGTTATAAAAGATTCAGGACTTGACTTTTTCTGTGCAAATGTGCTCTTAGTCTTTCCCTGCTTCCAGATTTTGTTCTAATCACTGCTGTATGTGCTGTAATGGCCAAGTTAATGAGGTCTCTTAACTTTTTTTGCTTCAACTAGTCCTTTTTCACAGGAAGGAGGGACCTGGAGAGCTACTGTTCTATGAAAGCTTAAATCACAGATCCAGGTAACTGTGCCTCACAGGCACATCCAGGTAGAGGTACCTGGGTGGAGAAACACTTTGCCCCACGTGCTGGTGACTACAGTTTTAGTGCGTTGAAACCACCCACCCATCGTTACTACTTGTCAACCTATCCTCTTCACAAGGACTCTCCTAGCAGAGGAGAAATTGAGCAAGTTTTTCACACGAGACAGCCAGCTTTCCACCTAAGTCAGCTGCAGAAACACAACCATCAAGCTGATTCTAAACTCATGTTTTCTATATAGGGTATATGGCGAACAGAGATGGAGAACAAATGTTTCTAAGAACTTCAGTAATTTAGGAGTGTAAGTCCTGCTGATTTGCCAAGTGTCCAAAACCCACTACTAAACTTAAGCAACGTGAATCATGGCAGAGTCTTTCCACATCAATATTATTTTTGTAAGTTGCCTAGAGTAAGTGCAAACAGCATGATACAAAACTGTGTAATTTGTTCATACAAACAGAAAATTCTCTATTCTGCCAAAGATTCATAACATATGAATATTTCAGTTGCTCTTGCCAGTTTCTTGTATTGATTTCAGTATGGCATTAATCAGTTTGTGTGTATATTTCACTCGGATTTTAAAAAGATGGACTGAATTTTATTGTATTTTATTTTTAAATGCATAAGTATATTCATTTCCAGACTGGATTTGCAACAAGTATCTAAAGATTAAAAAACCCAAAGAGACTGATGAATACTAAGTTTTATATAGTTAGGGCTAGACACAGGTATGTGAGAGTTAGCAGTTATCACATATTTAGCTATATTGTGCTATCTTCTCAAGATAAAAGGACAGGCAGAGCAACATTTTCACATCATTACCAAAGCTATGTTACAGCAAAAGTGTTCAGTAATTATAGTGCACGCTGAGATACTACTGTAAAAAGACTGGGGAAGAAATTACAGGTTGTTTTGATAGTATAATGACATAACCAGAAACAAAGATTTATTGTGTTCTCATTTGTAGTAGCCATTTTCTGTTGAACCGATCTTGTGATTTTTTAAAAAATGCATTTTCTTGTAGTGTCATATGCAACACACCTGCAGCAGACAATGAAGTTCAGTCTTAATGTGGGGAAATATATAAGGACAAAAAAAAAAAAAAAAGAGAAAGAAGCACCAAAGATAATTATATGGATCCTGTGCCTGATCCACTGCAGTAGCATTCCAGTGAAGTAATTCAAAAGAAGTTAAGCCAGCATTATATTGGAAGAGATTCACAGTGGTAAATCAGGACTTCTTTTGGCATGCTCATGTGCAAAAGGGAAATTTGCTCATTGGATTCTCCTCTCACTTTCACAGCATAAATCAGCAGTAATTCCGCTGAAATCAATGGAGTTAAGCCAGGTTAGAATGAAGGGAAGATGAGAATCAGATTCACAAAGCACAGTTTGCTGTGATTTAGCACACAAATGAGTGCCTTATAATCTGTTTACTAACAATGGATGAAATATTCAAATTGTCTTTTTGGAAAGCAAACATGAAAACTGAGCTTCACAAAAGCAAAATGAGGGGTGGGAATGTTCTTAGTTCCAGACATCCACATCCGTATTCAGAGGTCTGATACACAAACACTGCCTCAGTAAGAAGAAAACTGTCAAGTCTTCAGAACACATGGAGAAGTAAGGTAGATTATAACGAGATGTGAGACCATGATTTGGAATGGCAAACATCCCTCACAGACACTGGAATAATTCAGCAATCAGCCCCAAACAATGTTCCTCCAAGCAAACCCAGGCAGGCCAACCATGCCATTTCTCATGGGTTGCACCCTGGATCTACTGCAGAGCCATGCAAATATGACTGGGTCCGGGTGGTCCCAGCACCTGGTGGTCTCAAGCACAAAATGATAAAAAAACCACCCAACTCTTCATGTTTACTAAACCACTAAGGATTTTAAATGGCTGCAACTGAGAATCAGAGTATATAAAAGTGACTTCATGAGAGATCCCAAAATAAAAAGACAGTGAAATGCTTTCATGTTCACTTACCCATGGAAGAGAGACAGGAAGAGTTAACTTTTATTGGCTCTGAGCAAACGTTCTTTCTGGATTTCAGGATGCAGTTGTGTATAGCCTGGTGAAAATGCACAACATATTTAGAGAGATTATTTCCTCATGCTAAGTTTTTAAATTGAGATTTCCTTCTGTGGATTTTTTTTTTTCTCATTCTGATCCAGGTTCAACGTAGATATCTATATTACCTGTAAGAAGAAATCTGTATTATGGCATTCAAGACCAGATTTACTGCGCAGGATGTGCAACACATGGAGAGATAGGGACTTGTGTTAGCCGTGTCCTAAAGCATTTCCTGAGAAGCACTCCAAGTAGCACAGGAGTTCACAATGAAGAAGGGCAGAGCTTATCTTTGCCCAGCAAGTTTAAGAGCTGATAACCTCATAGCTCCAATCCCTGACTTCTGTAATTTTCTGATAGATCTGGGAAGAACAGACTCACAGTTTAAGATAACAGGGAGGACAGACAGGAGGAATTGGCAGTGCTCATGGGGTCTGATTGGTGGTATCCAACAGCTCACAGGCCCTCAAATCTTAAACAGTTGGCGGTAAAAAGAGTATGAAGGAAACCAAAAACCTGCTGTCACAGCAGGCTCTGGAGCTCTATTGCCCAGAAGAGGGCAGACCTACAGTATTTTTCCTTAGACAGTGGCATTCTTGCAGATCTACTCTTTCTTTTGTCTCTCCAGTCTGCTGTGTGAGCTTGAGAAATTAAATACAATGCAAAAATACAAACAACCACAACTTGAGAAAAAAAAAATGGGCGGTTGATTCAGTCCATGGGCTCAATTCTTTACCTGTTTAGTCAGTCAAAGTTTTCAGGCAAGTATATTTTTCTATCTGCCTAATGATCAGCGTCATCAAGTAGGGAGATGTGAACTAGGTTCATTTCACTGCTATAGACCAAGACAAAGGGCCTGCCTTGAATTAAAACTAAACCTTGGGACAGAAGATGTTACTTTTAATAAATTTCTCAATTGTTTTCCCTAATTAAAATAAAAACAATAATCTATATCAATTTCTGATTATTTTTCTGTTTTCCCTCCTCCTTTCCTTCTGCTCTCCCCCAAATGATTGAAAAAGATGACCTGAATACATGATGGTTTATATATTATTTATTAAAGAATACCTAACTCTCCAAAAGAAATATTTGAATGGATGTTTCTGTTTCACTGAAAGCGCATAGCAGAAAATCCAGGGAATACTTGACCAGTTGAACCTACGAATCATAATATCAATGTTAGCTATGATAATACTGAATAATATACAGCATAGAGAGTAACATCCCTGTGAAAACAGTTCTGAAAAACACCTCTAAGAAGCACTTCTCCAGCTTTCTTGGCTTCCAAGCATTTTTATCTTCTGTCTCAGATTTACAGCTATGATAAAAAACCCACCATTTTTTACTTTAAAACAAGCAGAAATTCTGTTCTGAAGCAGGCTGTGCTGGTAGTGAAATCTGTGTTTGTCAGGTCTTGTATCTCCTTTTTTGCAGTTCTTGCTGTTGAAGCCTGCTGCTCATCATTCAGCTCTCATTAGCTCTTAAAGTCTGCTCAACGCAAAACGTTACTGGGGTACAGTGCACCAGGGATGTGTGACTGGAGGCTGGGCACTCCAGCAGGCAGCCTGCCAAGCCCTTGCACAGTGAAACATGACACAGGGAGAGCTCCTCAAGGTTCTCACTGTTCCTTGATACAGATCTCCCTCTCCTTTCACACACCTTTACTCAAACATCATCTTCAAACTAAGCAAAATCAGACATAAAATACCCGATGTAAACTTACACTTGCTTATGTACACTCACCACAGACTAGATTATTGCAGTTTGGTCATCATCAGGATTCCCTTGAAGTTGGGTGGAAAGCTGCTGTGGTTGCAGAAGGTGGCGGCTCCCTCACTGTTCAGACAGGTGTGTATGAATCAGACCAGCACTCTTTTTGGACAACCACAAATATTCTGCTCCACTAATGCATTAAAACTTAAAAGGTAAGGAGAAAGTACACACAGGTCTATCCTTATTCTTATGTTGCATCAAAGCACTTTAATCAGATGAATTTTTTTCTACTCCCTACTCCAAGCTTAGTACAGACCAGGACAACACAAGGTCTTGTTAACAAACTTCACTGGCCATTCTCTGTCCAAGAAAATGAGGGACAATGCAGCTAGTCAGCAATGTAATAGTAGACCTTCACTGTCAAAACAGAGTAGGACTTTGATGATTCAGAAAGAAATAAATGGGGATATTAGAAAAGTAAAGCATACCACAAATGGCATGGAGAGAATGAATAGGTAACAATTATGATTATTTGCCATTCTGTAAAAACATGAAATTACGGCCTGTTTAAGGTTAACAAAGGAAACAGTTTCTCATTTAACATGTAATTAAAATATGGAGCTTATTGCTACAGGAAATTTTGGAGCCAAAAAGAATAAAAGCGATAAAAACCCAATTAGATACGTACCTAGAAGAAAAGTCTATTAGGACTATTAAACACAAATATGTGCTATCTTCTCTGGTTTTGGAAGGTTCCTATATGCCCAAGTACCTCAGGGTGACAAGTTCAAATACAGATATTCAAGTAATAATTTAGAATAAATTCTCACAAAAAGGAAACAGTATATTCCAACAAAATCAGCCCAGCCACCATCTCCCAAAAATTGTTTATGAAAACTATCTGAGGTAATGTTCAAAACTGAACCTAGCCCCTTCAGACTGCTGTTCAAGGAAAGAACACATTTATCAGATAGCATTAACTTCTGGCCTCTAAATGTTTTCCAGAAAAATAAAACCAAACAAATCCCCCAACTAAAGTCAAATAGCTATTGCAGTTCCAAAATTTTTGACAGAAACTTTTAAATAGTTCTGCTCACAGCTCACTGTCTCCAAAGCAACAGACACAGTGTTAGAAGATTAAAAGTTTAGGAATATCCCTTTTAAAACTTAAAATAACCTAAGCATAGTCAAATTCAGCCCCAGATATAGTGGCTGGTGCCTCAGAAGCAAAACTAGCTGTCGATAGCTACAGGACCACTCAAGCCAGTCTCCACAATATAAACCTTCCTCCAGTTTAAAGATCTGGCCCTGTCAAAACTTCCACAGCAAAGGACTTGTCCCTTCTCATGTGAGGAGCCCTTGGTTTCCCTGTCCCTTGGAGGGCAGAGTAGGTAAGAAAAAGTAGGCAGCGTTTTCAGAAGCAATAGTTAAGCATCAATGCAATTCAATAGGGGCAAATGTGAGCATCAAGTGAGATGCTCGTTTGAAACCTTCCTCTATTCTTGGTTCTATTACAAAGGCAGAGCTTGCAGAATGACTAGTTCATTAATGAGAGACAGACTAGATTGAACAATGGGGACACTTGACCTCAGACCACACACATACTCCTTCGCTTGATTCCCAGATGATTTCTGGATACCAAGTAATCACTTTTCCTGAAACACCAGGTCTCTTCCCTCCCCAAAATTATCCCAGCACTTTCCAAGGCATTGCCCTCAGTGAACCAAAGAACACCTCAAAAGTTCTCAAAAAGTGCATCCAGCAGAAATGGGACACCTTTTCATCTGTATGCCAGGAACCTGATTTTGTCAATTATATGCTGTATATAAAAAGCCTCTGCTATCTGCTTTCCCAGTACTCTGGGGAATGCATATGAATAATTTTAAATGAGGAAAATGCTATTGGGAATAGTTTTATTTGGGAATTCTAAAATTTAAAACACAGCTACAAAGAGTATTTTATAATTAATCATATTTAAAATTTTTATACATATATATATGTATGTGTGTATGTATTTTGGATTAAAATAAAGGAGGGAGAATACATCTCAGAATCACACACCAGTTAATGCAGATCTTGAAAGACAGGCCAAAGTGCCTTCAAAAGAAATATCTCTGGACAAAGGCGGTAAGTGTAGGACATTCTATGATCTCCTTGGTGCAGGCCCACAGGACATGTGAGTGAGAGATGTGCTGTGGCACAGAAATTATTCCATTTATCAGCTATATACCTTCCTTGTGACATGATAATTAAATAACAGGAATAATTTGGGAAGATTCTAATATGTGTCAATGTTTACAAAATTTCCATCTGTCTTTTTAGAAGAATGGAAATGCTAACAAGCTGTAAAGAAAAAAATGCTGACGTTACATTATGAGAGTTAGTTTAGGGTGACTTGATCTGTGACTGTACACCAGATCATTTTAACCTTCGCAGTCTTCTGGGCCTTTTTGATGCCACCTCACTATTACACTAATCTAGTTAATTCTCTTTTGAACTATGGTCACTTATAATCATTCATCTCAGAAACTTTACAATGATGTCTTAGAGACTGCTGATACAACACTCTTAAAAGAACAGTTTTCAGAGAAATACACAGGGGAATTACACTGTTTCCAAATTGCAATTGTTGGCCACTTCTTTTGTGTTTCATACTATTCTTTTTGGTGATTTTTTGATGTAGCAAACAAATTGAATTCATCTTGAAAAATAAATTACTAACTGGGAGTTTTCTGAGCTGTCCACACAGTATTTGTTTCATCTTCAAGCATATGTTCCAAGTGCATCACTGGGACTGACACTAAGAAAGAAGGTGTTTGCCAGCTGTCACCACAAAGTGGTTTCTGAACTGTAGCATTATTGCTGGATCTGAAGCGCAATTGATGATTTTGTACTAAAAAAAAAAAAATAAGAGGACATTTTTATTTTATAAATCTCAGGAAACTAACCTTATATTCTTTTTAGGCAGTGGAAACAAAATACTTTTTTTAACATTCACATATATTAAATGACTTTATTACACTGCTGTACCACAAGGTATTTTCCATCTTCCCTCAGCCCTGGATTATTTATCACAGCTAAGAAACTCTGTAAAGCATTTTAAAACAATGTTACATTGGTTATTATATTAAAAGTTTAGAATACAGGCATTTCAATCTACCAAAGGCCCCCTACACGTTGCATTATATTTCTCCATTCATTAGCATTTAGTCAATGAACCTAACTTTCTAGAAAACACAGGTTTTCCTTGAAAAGTAACACCGTTTTTCTGGTATTTTCCCAGTTACACTGAATCATGTTTAGCATTTAATTTACAACATTTACCAACGCACATACACACACACACACCTTCAAATCAGCTCAGAATCAAAACATTAAAAAAAAAAAAATAAACCCAGTGTGTCGTGGGGAGAGGTAAATGACAGATTAGGCAAACACAAATTTGCACCTAGTCTCTAACTCTGGGTATGATTTTGTGGTTTAGTCTTTCACAATGTTTCAAATATCAATACATTTATGTTAGATGTAACTTTCACCATATCTTCCTGAGTCACCATCATCAGAATTCAGTGCACTTGCCCTATACATGTCCTAATGAAAGTGCTTAATGATGCTACATCATGAAAAAAAAGAGTAAAGATCCATTTCACTAAGAACCATATTAGGGTGTCTCATTCTTGTGAGCTGCCATCTACAGATGGTGTCCAATACTGATGGAGATATTCATTTAAGCTCCTACTATGAAGGGAAAATAAACTGCTGTGATATGGCCTCATATTTTTAAACACAGATCAATAGTCTATGTGTATTTACACACAAACACACATATATAGTTAAAGTAACTTATCATACATTGATATCCAAGATATCTGAGGTAAAATACTCCAGTGCAGAATAGTAAACATATACTTTAAATCACAGAAACTGAATGACAGAAAGTAGTCTTAAAAACATTTATTAATAACATGAAATCTACAGTGGTACCAGCTGTTAAATATATCCTCTTTCAAGATATGACATTCCTGTGCATGAAAAATAGTGTTATTGTGCACAGAATTGGAGATGCCATTATATGTATATCATGGGTTAGAAAACCAGACAGTATAGATTATGAATTTTACTCTTCCAAACATGAGTAGAAACTTGAGTATTTTCCCAGATT
Source organism: Athene noctua (assembly GCF_965140245.1). Lineage (NCBI taxonomy): Eukaryota > Metazoa > Chordata > Aves > Strigiformes > Strigidae > Athene > Athene noctua. The sequence continues at coordinate 96,064,096 of NC_134038.1, forward strand.
CATGTTTCTTGTCCAGCTTGAGATGACTGAAGCTGAAGTGATCAAACACGGAGAGTCTTGGTGAATCTAGCATCTTTCAGATGTTTCATGCTGTGCACGTGTAACCATGACTCACTTTATAAAAACATGCTGGGATGGGAAGCACTTTCCAACCTCAGCCTGAACTTCAGAGTACTAGCAGGGAAACCTGCCTTGTCTTTCTTCACTGACCTGGAGAAAGCAATCAAAAATTTCCTGTCAGATCTTAGTGATACTGGATTGATTAAGAGCTTGAAAAATCCTGCTTGTGCCCTAGACAAGTGTTATCATCCTGTTTCAGCTGGCAAGGCTCACCAGGGTGCCACAGAATTGCCTGGGTTGTTGGCACCTCTGCTGCTGGTGTGTCTGCCCTGAGGACCCCACTTCTCTCCCCAGCCCTCCTTTTTAGTGGCCTCTACACTCATGCTTCCACAGGGAACTTGTATCCAAGGAAATCCACCAGAGCTAGACTCTGATATATTGCCCCAGATGTTTTTGCATTGCATTACAAAGTTAGGATGGATTAAAATCTTCCCTTAGAAGTAGAAAAACAAGTATGTTTTTATGTAAATAGGTGGCCAAATAAAAAAGGTACTATCTACCTCAAGAAGTACCAAAAAATAAATATGGGTCATCTTAGTCTTTCACATTGAGCTCTGATAAGCCTTTCTTAGCTCTTACAGAAAGTCCTCATACCTCCAACTTCATCACCAGGTAAGATTTCAAATGTCATCTAATAGCTCAGCCATTCAAATATATGGAAACAATTATCATATTAGCACATATGATTCATAGCCTATATGCTTTCAAATAGCCTATACGATGATATAACTATTTATTCCATATGGGATTTAAAATACAAAACTGTCTAAGCATTTGAAAATGCTTACATTAATAATAGGGAAAAGTTATGTTCAGTCATTTCAGTTTGCAGAATGATTCACCCATTAAAAAAAAAAAAAAAAAGAAAACGATAACCAAATTGAACCAACAGCTCTGTACAAAACATTATTTTGTCACAATAAACACCTTGAGACAAAGATGTAAATATTCAGGTGTTGCTAGCACCTGTTGATATAAGCACATGGCAGAAAATAACTAACCTTGCTGTTAAAATTAATGTAACTTCAGGTAAAATTATTATTAACATAGACAAAACAGACCAGATTTTCAGCTTGTGTAAATTGGTGCGGACCCATAGAAGTATGTAGTTCTATGACAGCTGAAAATTAGCCCAAGAAAATTCATATTGCTGGAGGCATCTCACATTGAGAAATTCAAGAAAAAAATTTAGGGCAGTCACTTTTTTAAAACCAAAATTCATCATAACTTAACTTTGCACTTGTATGTATTACAGATAGGATAGAAACTTTTGATAGAGTGAAATTAATAACAACTTGCATATCATAGCAGATAAAATAGCCAGTAAAGTATTTGAACAGGCCTTATAATCTTTTGCAGATAGGTTTTCATAGTCAGAAATTAAATGGAATCAATCATATTAATATTGAAGTGTCTCACAAACCCTACCCTTACAAAACATTTCCAAGGGGAGGAGCTAATATCTTCTTTTTATGGGAAATAAAACATATATACAGAGATTTGTACAAGGTGGCGGAAAAGGTGTGGCATAAATAAGAAATGATGTAGAACTCGTTGGCTTCCCACCCTGAGTCTGAAACAGGATCACAACCCCCTGTCCCCAGTGTAAGTCAAGTTCTCATTTCTTTACCATTTCCAGTGAATCCATCATATTAATTAAGATAATTAATTAATAGAGCTAGCAGAGCAAAAACTGCATATATAGGCCCTGATCTCATGCACTCTCACCACAGTGGTAGAGACTTTCATAGCTAGTTCCACATCCCCTCCCTTTTTGGAAGGAATTTGCACAAATACTATTTTCCTCCATTTATACTCTTAATGAGGTAAAGTGTGACAAGACTAAACACCTGTTTCACCAAACACTGGGTTTCAACTCACAATCTGTTGCCTATACCTAAGGTATACAGAAAAAATAAAGAGAAGGAAGTTTGTCTGTACGATGTGGTCATTCACTTGCATGGAATTTTCAAAGGGTATGCACTGCCGCTGAAAAATGGTAATTGTCCATGAAGAAAACCAAACCATTCCTGAACCATTCCTGGGTGTCTTTTTGCTACCTGAGGATTCTCTGAGGAATCTCTCGGATCAGTGTTTTTGCAGGATTAGTGAGAGTGAGTCACCCAGCTGGCCCTGACAACGCATGGGAAATCCCAGGGCCATCATCCTTCTGCAATCAGTTACTCGCTCAGAAGGTCTTGTATTTCATGTGTTTTGAAAGAACTATGATTTTAAACTCAGGTTTTTAACAGATTATTTTTAAAACCTTGTATCAATGGTCTAACTGCAAAACGGAGGGTAAACTCAAAACAAAGAAACTCCTTGCAAAGTGTGATGCCACCTGGAGAGAACAGAGTAATAACTTTCCTATCCAATTTTTCACTAATAATAGTGTCAGTGTCTTCCTTATCATCCAGATGAATGAAATAAACCAGTAAATTTTATTTTAGGAATAAAGTTATTCTAAAACACACAGATTAAAAAAAAAAAGAAAGAAAGAAAGAAAAAAAAAAATCAAACTCTTACTCTGACAGTGACCATATTCTTATTCTTGGCTGCTGTATCAGGAATTTTCAGCAATAAGAATTCATATTTCTTCTCATTCTGTGAAATAGAAAAGGCTTACAATTCTGTGAAATGTAATGTACAGGTTTAATAGGATTGTACTCTTGCCTAATGTCACAGTAACAAATAAATGCAATAGAGAATTGCTGACACAATAGAAATCTGCTAGTTCAACACAAATGAGTGTGTGTAAATAAATCTGAAGTAATTTCTCTATACATCTTGGCTATACTGCTTTAAGCTCTGCTTACAGTCAGGAGGTGGCATGGCATTAACGGGGGGGGGGGGGGCGGGGGGGGAATTTATAGCAACCTTCTCAGTGTGTTACAGCATACTGCAACTCAAGAAAAGAGTGACTTGATGGTTTGACTCTGAAACACCTTGTTTAGGCGCAAACTCCCCTTGCAACCCACATATTAAAAAGTACAGAATGGCATGTCCTGATCTGGTGGAAATGGGATTGTGAAGGGACACAGTGGTAGTCCCATGCACTTGGCAGTGGTCACATACTCAGATTCAGAGATGTTGTAGCATGGTTGGCACCACATACCCTGGGTACAAGAAGTGAAAGCAACTCCTCACTTCTCCTGTCAGCAGTTTTTGGCTGTTTCTGTCACCATCTCCTTATCAGCACAGACTTTCTTCTGACTGGCAGATCCAGCGACAATTATACTGGGGAAACACACATTAGCCCCACCCCAGCCATGTTCCATCCCGCTCACATTGAGCCTTTCCAGTGTGAGATAGGACTATTCCTCTCCCACAACCGCTTTTAACATGGCAACATGTCTGCCAGAAAGGCCATTCAAGCACAAACATAACATGCAGGTGACAGATTGTTGTACATGTCATGAGACCATGAGAGAACCCTGTCTTGAGTAAAAATAAGGAGCATACTACCAAAAATCAACAGTGAATATAGTGGCTGTTGTTAGTACGAAACTGTAATAGATAAGACAGCTAGCCTTCATATCAACCACTCTTTTTCTTCACCCTTCCCTTCATTGGCATGTTTCTTAATCTCATTTTCCCATTTGTCCCATATGGGATATAGTTCTAAGTACCATGTAACATTAAGCAAATAATGTACTGTATTTTTCATTTCAAGATATCAGCACTGTATCCACTGATGTCACTCAAAATGTCATGCTAACAGCACAGATAGAAATCACCTTTAATCACTAAATAAGATAACAGGTAAATCTTGTTAATTGATACATAGGCATGCCAGGAAGAGCTGGCATTTTCTTCAGCAAAAGGCAATAGCTTACATACATGCTGGATGGTTTGTTCCAGTGATTTTATTCTAAGCTGTATCGTATATCCATAGATTGCTTCTTGATATTCAAAAGTGTCATAATTGTTTTTGTCAAGAGAAACTTCTTATTTCATGACTTTCCTTCTGTGGAGGGCTGGCCTTGGCCAGACACTCACCTAGCTGCTCTCTCACTCCCCCTCCTCAACAGGGCAGAGGGGAGAGAGTAAGATGGAAAAGCTCATGGGTCAAGGTAAAGATGGGGAGACCACTCACCCATTACCCTTATGGACAAAGCAGACTTGACTTGGGGAAAATTAATTTTATTTATTGCCAACTAAAATAGATTTGGATGGTGAAAAAAAAAAAAAGGCAAAAAAAAGTAAAACACTTTCACCCTCCTACCCCCCTTCTTACCTTAATTCCCAGCCCCACCAGGGTCTCTCCAGAGGCGGGCTGCAGGGGACTCTGCTCTCATACCAGGAGCACCTCTTCCCTCACCTTGATGTTCAGAAAGGTGCTTCTCACACTTTTTTTCTTCAGTTTTGCCCTTTCTTAAGTAAGCTTCCCAGAGGGCTTTGCCCAGGGCTGAGGGCCTCAGCCGTGCCCTGTGGTGGGGCCATTGGAGCCAGCTGGAACTGGCTGTGTCCAGGGTGGGGCAGCACCAGTCGCTCCGCACAGGGCCCACCCTGCAACCTGGGCACCTGCACCCCATCTCTCACGACTACCTGTAGCAACAGAAATCTAGAGGCAATTGAACAGAGAGACTGCAAAGTGCTTGCCTCTGTGCAGACAGGGTGGGTTTTTTGAGGGAGGGGAAATGACAGCTACTTCCCAGCCTTGTGTAAATGAGCAGCCGTTCTCACCTCACCTCACCTCACCTCACCTCACCTCACCTCACCTCACCTCACCTCACCTCCTCACCTCATCTCCAGCAACTGGCCATCACTTCTGTGATTTCCAAGGGGCTAAACTCATTCACATGGACTTTTGCCATCCAAATTGTCTTAACTGGAAGACTAAGCTGTATGACACTCTGCAGTGAAACCTGGGATTGCTGTGCCAGGGTTGAAAAATACTTTTTAGTGATCTCCAATGATCTGCTTTCAGTTAATGGCCATTACAGTATGTCATGTAAGGAATAAGGAGCGGCATGAGGACCTGGTCGTTGCAGTGTTTCTGGACAATCTCCCTGGGTGGTTTGATTAGCTGAGGAGCAGATGCTACTTTCCCCCCCTTTCTTGATCTATTTTTGTTTGGAAAATTTGAAGCTGATTGCACATATGCTTAAAGTTTAGGTATGCAGATTTTGAAAAATCTAAACAAGTAAATGCATTTCATGAATATTACCAAGTAGGCACCAAATATTTATTCTAACTATTGGATTTCTGTGCACGAATGTTTAGCTGATGCAAACAAAGGGACTCAATTGGTCAAATCTTCTTTAGGTTATGAAGGGGGTTTGTCTTTGTTTCTGTCCTGGTTTAATTATCTTCCTTGGTCCAGATGCCTTCATTGAGCTGCATCTGCAAAATATTTCTCAGCTGATGTATGACTAAATCCTTCCTATGATTTGACCCCATGGCCAAGATCCAGAGGAGCTGAACTCCCACACTGCTTTTTCTGTGGTGAGAGTTGTGAGTGCTCAGCACCCTAAACCTTCTTATAGGCAGTTTTGCATATCTCAGTGCTGCAAAATTTCTCTACTGGACAAATTTCTTGTGCACCACTCCTCAGAACACATATATACCTACATATGTGTACCCTCAGTCTTTCATGCAGTGAGACCAGAAGGGCCATGACTTTAATGCTCCTTGCTGGAATGGATGAGCAAGATGAAGCATGTGCTGGCTAAGGCTTTGTAGGCCTGAGCTGGAGGGATCATGGTAGTAGCGTGACCAAGGACCCTGCCCTCTCCTCAAAGAGCAGCAACCAGAAGGAACAAAACCTTTACTAAGGAGAGTCAAAGGGCACCCTGTGGCATGTTATGTCCTGATGAGCCCAAAGCAATTATTTCTGACTGTATCTCTGTTTTCCAGATAACAAAATTAGGCCCTTCAGGAGGTGAGGCAAAGTGTGGTCAGGGATCACAAACCACGACAAAAGCATCAGAACTGGCTTGTCAGAGAGCATCTCAAGGTCATCTCACTCTGGTTCTGAGTCACCATTTCGTGTGACTCAAGGGTCTATCATTTCCATTGAACAGATGGATGCACACAGCCCATGTTTTGATGCCAGGAGGCAACTACTCTTCCCCCATAACAGTCATCTTATTCTGGAGGGAAAGGGGGGGTGGGGGGGGCAGGGCAGTAATATTTAGTTGCTATTTTAAATAAAATGAATCATTCTGATATGAAAATATTAAGAATACATTTTTGTACATTTTCCACATTGCACCTGGAAATAGAAAGACACATGTTTTGTTTCCATATAAGGTTTTAATTTGGTATCACCTGATTAGCCAAGTAGAAGCAGCTACATTTTCTTTCTTCTTGTGCTGAGTACACTGATCAGAGTACATACAACTTTCCAAGTCTCTCTGCACTGGAGTTCACACTGAGGAACTGATGTCAGGAGTGCTGGCAAACGTCATAACATCTACAAAATTAAATCACAATTGAAAAGAAGAATGTTAAACAAGAATCTTCATTAGTAATAGGGAGAATAACGTCAAATAAGAAAGTAGAATTTAGAGCAAAACTAACAGAATTTGACCAGAATTGAAAATTTCCTTAAAAAGTGACCAATATTCATGTCATTTTCGCTCAGGAAAGTTTAAATAAAAGGGGGCCTTTTGGCCAGGCACAGTTGCTCTTTCTTTCAGAATCATTTCTTTACCTGATGAGAACTGTAAATGGTTGGTTAACCTCAGGCTTTCATGCTTGCCTTCTGACTTTTCTTCCCAGCCAGACTACGTGCCATGACACATCACATCCCTCCATGGTGAGTCCACCAATGATGCACTGTATATTTGTTACACTGCTATTTCCAAATTAAAGTACTTTTTCCTTTTGCTGGGCCATACTTTTGTTTCCAGTGGATAGTTCACTTTTGTATTTTTCTTTAAACTTTCAAGGGGAAAATGACAAAGCAGTAGTTGGAAATTCTATAACCTAATTTGTTTTCATAACAATGAACTAACCAACAGGTAGAAATTCGTAACAGATACAGACATAATAAGATGCACTTTGGTTGCTACTAATAGCTGTTCATTTAATGTAGACTTATATAAGTATAGTCATGGCATCAGTTGTGTCTTTAATAGTCCCAGGCATCATTTAGAGACTTCAGAACTCATAAAGAACATTTGTATCCAGGGTCTTCAGCTACCTGTGTGACTGAGATCTGGCTGGAGTATGCAAAGTGAACTTGAAATGAGAATGTAATCCCTCACAAATTCAGTGTGTCAGACAAGTGTTGTGATTGAAGAAAAGGAGCTTGTTTGCATCATCTTGCACAGAGCCAACTACTTTCTGATCATCCACTGGTAGATAATTTTGTCTTCATATCCATAACTTTCTTTTTCTTTTCCAAAATGTATCCTTACAGAAAAACCTGCTGCTTCTCCTAATACTTTTGAATGCAGTTTGCTATAGCCAGAATGGCATTATAGTTTACCCAGATGGTCTGAATAATACTGAATGATTCCAGCCACTCTAATTGCATACAATTTTGTTGTAATTGTTGTTTTGTAAAAAAAAAAAAAAAAAAAAAGATGTAACTTGTACCACTGATTTTTTTTTCCTCTTTCAGAAATAGACTTAGTAAAAATTGGGACAAGAACTTCAAAAGCAACCAGTAAATGTGGGTGCACAGCAATACCTCATATGAATAGGTGGTGTTCAGCATCCTCAGAGAATCTACTCTCCTGGAGGCATCCTGACTGGGCAGACTTTTGAAATCATGGCTTAATATGATCAGACAACAGTTTTAAATTGTGGTTTATGTGCAAAAACATAGTAAACAGCTATCTGGTGTGCTTCTTCTGTTTTATGTTACACATATTTAAGGCTAAAAAATACTCAATTTAAAAAAAAAAAAAATCAAACAACAAACCAGAAAATCTGTTATTTCTTGCAAAAGGTTCCTTTTTTACTTTTTTTTTTTTTTTTTTTTAAACTAGAGATTTCAATTTGGAAATATCTGGGGTACTGATATTTCAGACTTCATTTCCCACGGGAAACCAGTGGATTCCATAATTCATTGCAGCAGCTCAGCAAGAGGTGAAAACTATATGCAATGTAATCTGTTTAGGGAGAAGCACACAGCAAGAACAATGGTGGGATAAAGATCCAAAATATAACTCCCATGAGCACTGTGGAAGTATTTTTCAAATAAAAATGTTCAGTTTTCAATTTTTGGTGAAAAGACAACATATTCTAAAGAATAGCTGCCTACTTCAATCCAGTCTGGTTAACTCCTGCGTAACTGTGACAGTAGATACAGACACCGGCTCATTTAACTGTGTAACATCTGCATATGCTAACATGACTTGTGGGTATTTCTGCAGTGCTGTGACAGAGTATGGCAGTTACAAAACATGTATCTTGTTAGCCAATGTGAAACATGATAGGAAAGACATAAACTCCAGTAAATTCTCCAACCTACTCCTGTACTGTTGGTAGCTTAATAGTAGTAAATGGAGGTCAGCATTAAAGTCTATCTGATTTCATTTTCCACTTAACCACATATTCCGTAGATCAATCATGGACTATAAGACTCCATGGCCCCTTCCACAGGAGGAAGGATGACATCATAGTTAGGGTATTAGACTTGAATTTAAGAGAGTTGGGTTCAATTTCCAGCTCTCCTATGGAATCTTGGGCAAATTATTTAATCTGTCGGTTCCTACCCCCAACTGGGAGGACGATAATACTTCTTTCATCACTCTCGTGGTTTATTCACTTAAAAAGCACTTAAGGGCAGGAACTGCCCTACAGTGGATGTCCGTGTGCAGAGCTCAGCACTACAGAAATCCAACCTTGCTTGAGGAACCACTGCAGGACCACAATAATAGCAAAAATAACCTATTTCCAGCGGTATAAATACACACACAGGTTGTCTTGATCTTAAGCCATCATGGAAGGCAGGCCCACCAGCGGAAGAGGCATATGCAGTGCCTTGATAAACTCAAAGGCCGGCCATAACTGTGAGATGAGTCATGCCCCACTTTAGTCTTTTGCAGCAGTTGCAGCAGTTGCAGCAGGGGGATGCTACCTGGCACCTGCAGGCTTGTGAAGGCCTGCTGCACGATATCTTCACCCATTATTCGGAGAGAACTTGACTGACAGGAGCTGAGCAGTGTTTCACCCTGTGGGACTCGTGACAGCCACAGTGTCTGTCAACACATTCTATCACTCTCTGCTTATGCAGACTTTTTTTTTTTTCCTTTTTCCTTTCTCTCTCTCTCTCTCTCCTTTTTTTTTTTTTTTTCCTGATGTATTCATCACTAGGCTGCAGACACCTAGTTAATCCATTTAGAACCTATCAGCTCTGTTCATCGGCTCATAAACCCATTACCTCGGAGGCACTGTGCTCAGGGACACAGGTGCCAGACCAGTGCACAAAACCCAATTGAGTTATGTAGCAGGCAGCAAGGCCCTTGGATTCATGATTCTGCCTGCATGGGGAATTGCACATGTTATGTGGCAGCAGCCACTTTATTAAATATCGATTTAAATCACAGCCTTTAATCAAATCTGATAGAAGACCTTTCTCACCTCCTGTCTGTCCTGCCCTCCCCATGCCTTCTCCGTGCTCCCCCCTCTCCTCCAGTCCTCCCCAGTCTCCTCCTGTCTCGCAGGGGTCTGCCCGATGACAGCAAAGCTCAGGAATGAATAGTTAGCAAGTAGTTCAACAGCAAACCCTTATCAACAGTAATGAGGCATTTGCGATAATCGAGTGATGAAATGTAAATGGGCAGTAATGAGCACAATTACATCCACTGGGGAACCATCAAAGCTGCTTCTTTCCTTGCAGATAGATGAGCTCCCTCGCTGTTGCTGCCCATTCCTGCCTTCACTCTGAGCATGGCGCAGATGCGGGGCCTGGTGGGGAGGGAGGTGGCACTAGGAAGAGCAGGACCTGGTGGTGTCTCCCCAAAGGAACTCGCTAACAGTGGCCAGGTAGCAGTTGAGCTCCCTCCGTGCTAATTCCACCTTTGATGTTAGCCTTTGCCTCCTTCTCTCCCATCCTCCCTTTGGCCCTCCCCTCCCTCCCTCCCTCCCAGTCCTTAGGGATGATTTGATTTGCTGCAATGTTTGAAAACTGCCTCATTGTGCTAACAAGATTAACTTGAGCCCATGTCTGTTTGATACACTGGAAATGTGCAGGGTGACTCGGACCGGCTTTCAGCTGGAGCTGAAAGAGCCAAGAAATGGGATGGTTGCCAGGGAACAGGCCCGACGGCGGCTTATGTCATCCTCGCCGGCAAGGGACCAGCAGGGAAAAACACCGACACATTCAGGAAAGGGTGAAAGTCAGCGCTTCCGTAATCCAACTGGGGAACATTAACAGATCCCAGAAATTGTTCACCCAGAAATAAACACATCAAACTGCATAATTTGGCCCAGTTACTCAGTTTATCCTGGATAATTTGTGCAACTAAACAGTGCTATAGAAAAGACGAAGACCCAGGGTTAAAAAGTTGGGTTGCAGAGAAACCTGTGTGAAAAATACCCTAGTGTCCACTGTGTGTTCACCAAACCACTCTTGACTCTTTATTTCCTGGGTCTCATGGGATTTAACTGTGGCGTTAACCTAATTGTCAGTGTCCTTATTTCCTTGTTTTAAAGCCATGTTATTGATGGAGAATTATCACAGGAGTTTGTTTAGGAAGCAATCAGTTAAGGAATACTCATCAGTTGTGACTTTTTTTTCTTCAGTCACAGAAAGGCTTCTGGTATGCCTAAGCCCTGACATGATGGTCAAAGTTATCTTTTTTGATACTTTCTTGCATTAAAAACCTCTTTAATTACGCATTCATTTTATCACATGAAGAATTCCTATGCAGACAAATCTCCTCCCTGTTGGATCACAAACTTGAAATCCAGGGGTAGTGCAGATGGTTTATGAAGAGCATGCTGCAGGACTTTTGACCCTTGGCAGATCTAACAGAGAAAGGTAGGTGTCATGTTCAGCATGGACAAAAACATGCCAGCCCACTGACATTGCAGAAGGGGGCTTTTGGCACAGCTGGAGGCAGGAAAGAAAAGTTCACCAGTAACTGTGAACTAAATCTACCCACTGTAAAGATGTTTTTCAGAATTTAAATGGCTACAAAGTCTCTGGGATGACTAGAAAGTCAGACAAGGGTAAATGGTAAACCAAGCAGTGGAGCAAACACCGGTAGATAGGGAGTAATGGAATAGGGAATGATGAATCTTTGGTAGATCTCCTCTTCCAAGGACTTCCAGGTAGGATCTGAATGAAAACAAGGTTTGGTAATGGAGAATGCTAGCCAGAGAGAAACTGGCTCAGGGGCAGGAAAAAAACTCAAAAGGAGACTCGAAATACTTGCTAAATGTTTTGAACAAAGTCAGGGTAACAGACAAAGGCTGAACATACCCAGTCTACCAGAATGAAACAGTTTTCCAATACCACTGAGTTTCTCCCTCATTTCTAACTTTCCAGCTCTCAGAATGTGTCACCTCATGGCAATGAATTCCACCGTTACCTCTCATGCCAAGCAAGAAACACTTTCTCTCATCACATTTTAGTCTGCTGCCTTTTAATTTCAGAGGACATTCTCTACTTTTTGAGTCAGAAGTGACTCCAAATAGCCAATTGCAGTGCAGAAACCACATGAGGAAAGCAACCCAAATCCTGGCAAGCACATCGCATCAACTCATCTAAGGACTAATTACATCACTGCTGCATCTGAAGACAGATGACCAATGCATGGGTTTAGGAAGGATCCTGCAGATGAACCAGCCTGGTGCAGTAGCCCACTCTCTAGCTCTCAAGCCAGGAAGCAGCTCAGCCCTGAACTATCACATGTGTCAAGATGATCACCTCATCTGGCTGTCACAGAAGGTCCTCCTGATGTCCTAAGAAGTTACTTAATATTATGGAGTGCCATCACCCCCAGTATCTGAGTATTTTTAACTGCACTATTTTCGGTGCACATTACGTTTAGAAAGACACTAGGATCTTTTACTTATTAGAAATGCAATAGCTGTTAAATTGTATTAGTTATTGACCTTAGCAGCAATAAACTGTAGCAAGAGTAGTCTACAGTAAACACTGCTAAATCATAATCAGCTGGCACAATGCGGGTATTTCTGACCATTTGCACTGTGTTCTGTAAAATGCATTTGATCACAGTATATAAAAATGTGAGAGTACTATATACGATTTTGAAACGTACTGAGTTTAAAGACATATTCAACCAATTTATCATTTAACTTACGGCTTCACAAAAGCTATTAAACAACACTGTGAGCCTGGAGGCCACACATATGCTACAGCCCTGGAAACGTAAAGAAGTTCATTTGAATCCCTTAATAATGACCTTGATCTATTGAACAAAGTGTACTTACTGTCAACAATTCATCTCACTCTTGACCCTGGCAAAACGCCTAACCCTTGAATACTTATGGCGAGAGAGGAAAGGCTTAGGGTTTTTTTTTCTTTCCCCTTGTGAAATGGGCCAATTTTTTTCCCTGTTTAGCAAAATCTGGAACACAGATCATTAGAATGCTTTTGGCAGCTAATTTGAACATCAGTGACTCAACTTTGAGAAGGAAGCCTTTTTCTGCCCTAAAGAATCTCAGAGAGTTTTCAGACTACAGTAATTGAAAAATCCCTAAACACTCACTCACAGAGGAGATACACATTACTGCAGGAACAGTCTACAAATTGTAAAGTATTCAATTTACATTCTTAGTACCTCAGGGCAGTTGTGAAGAATTTATATCTTCAGAAACCTTTGAACTAACAAAAGATAACATTTCACAGCAAAGTCTACTTGCATAAAAGTTTTTTAACTCCCTTCATTCTTATTCTGAAGGAAGTGTCTTTTGCACTTCTGGAACTAAGGCTCAACACAAGTATCTGAGATATTAAAAGGAGATGGAGATGGAAATAGAGGTGTTAAAAAAATTTAATGGACATACTGCATCTCATTTAGAACATGAGTTCATTATTCATCAGTCCACACATGATGTATTCTTGCTCTGAACTTGATGTCTTTTTAAATGATACTTCGGTTTGATCAATGTGCAAAGATTCTTAGTTATATTAAGGCCCTTTATGCAAAAGGCTTTGCAATGTGTAGGTAACGGACACAGCTACACCCTGGATGAGGGCAAGCTGCACCCTGGATGAGGGCAAAAGGACTTTTCTCTTGCCTGTGTGCTTCAGCTGGGGCAGTGTGTAGTGCCACATTTAATGCAGTCAACTGGCTACATCACTCCTCTGTTTACACTGAGTCTTCATCTGCTTGGAGACATTGCATTTAAAAATGAATTTTGATGAGAATCAGACCTGACACTGTAAAACTGAAAAAAGAATCTTCTTTAAGAAGTGACACCTTTTTTTTTTTTTTTTTTTTTTTTTTTTTAAATAGGGTCACTTCATAGATTATATCACTTGGATGTCTACCAACAAACCAACGTTTCCAGAGGTTCCACTGTGAGCCACACAAAAAGCTGTTTATTTATTTGGGACTAAAAAGAACCTCAAGGGATTCATGGAATAGTAGGTAACTTTAATGATGTGCTTAAGTCACAGAGAAGTTGGAGTTAACATCTGTCTGGCACTTGAGTACACCAAGAAGACAACAGAGACTGCTAAGTCATTAGGGTTCAAGCTCACAGAATCAGGCCCCATTTGTGTAAAGAAGGTTGGTAATAGAAACAAGCATCACATTTGCTAGCTAGGAAATTATGTTTTTCTTCCTCTACCCCTTTTCTTGATTACAGAACACTCAATAGAATTATCAATCTAATGATATCCTTTTGCTTTGACTTTTTTAAAATTTCTATGGAAGGGAGAAAGGACAAAAAGAAAGATCTGCTTCAAGACAACCCTAAATTGTGATTACCATATTCATGTCCAACACCAAGCATTATGTGGAAACATCAATGAAAGTTTTAAAATGCAATTGTTGGTTAAAGTTTTTTTCCCCTTCTCTATAAAGAAATTGATAAATGTTTCTATTAACTAATAACCCAGGAATCAACAGTCTTATAAAACCGGTTTATTCAGCCCAGAAAATTAGGCAATCCATCATGACTGATTTGCTCACATTTTCCCCTGCAAATAAGTGAGATGAAAACTTTAAAACCAATAAGATAATGCACTTAACAAATTCAGCTGAGAGAGATGGATAAACTAAGATGCCACTGGCATCAGTTAAGGAAAATCTGTCGTGTTTCCAATTATTTGAGCAGATTTTGTATCCCAATTTGCTGCCAGACTGGCTGCATCCCCCATTCCCCTCTTTCAAACCAAATCATCTGATCTTAAATCAGAACAAGCTCATCATATCACACTATGGAAGGCCAACAGGGGATAAATGACACCAGATGTTATATGAGTTTTCTTTTAGGCTTTCATTTCAGACTTACTGCATTCCCCATGCTGCTTTTTACTTGTCAAAAACTAAAATGTGCTTTGATAGATAACAACCCTATTTTCTTCACTGCCTGAGCTTAGAGAATACCATTAAGTATTGATATTGATGGTGCTTAACTAGGGAATGCAACCTGGGACTGCAGAAAGCAGGATCCTGGGATCCTGAGGTATCTTTCAGTCCCACAGATACATTTTCTGCTAGTCCCAGGGTTTTTCTGTTGTTGCTGCTGGGGGTGGCGTCAGGATACATGCTGTGTGATTTTACAACACAAAATGCTAGCACACAGACAAGCAGGAAGAGCGAGGAGGGGCAGGCACACTCAGAAACATAACTCTTAGGCCCATCTGCTGCTGCTGTCTGAGCTGCTGAGGGAGCCGATATCATACCGAAAGACTAACAATGAACTTCTGAAGCTGAACTGAGGCTCACTGGTGCAAAATCCGAGGCACATCATTTTAATTTGCTTTGCTTATGGTCTTGTGGAGTCATTGTGTGCCCAAACTGGTAGGGAGAGGCTGGTAAATGGCAGAAACAAAGAACAGCACGGGCTGCTCAACAACGGTGGGAGAAGCAGGCATGCATGGCTCTTCGTGCCTGCAGGGCACACCGTACCCCACCAGCCCAGCTCTGAAGGGAGAAGCTGCTCTGTAAGGCAGAAACCTGATGATTCTACCAAGGTGTGGGCAGCCTTTAAAAGCCAGCTTGGCCAAATGCAATGTACTAACTGTGTTCCCAGGCTTAAAATGGCTGTCTGATTTTGCAAAGAACCTGGTATAAAGAAAATATGAACCACCCTGATAGATGGCAAAGAAATAAATTGATAAATAGGTTACTCTTGATCATGAAGGGTAAAGACACTTCTTTCTGTAGTGTCATAAATTATTGGTTTTAGGAGTATTTATAAAGCTACAGTACCCTTTCATAATTGCCACAAATATTTTCTTAAGAAAATACTTAAGTAGTGAATTCACTTTAACTCTCAAACCCACTGGTGACATCACATCATAGTGGTGTTTCACATCAAGATGCTACAATTGTCTTCCAGCTGGCCTGGTGTGTGTGTTTGTATGGAGGCACTACGATGGCTTCTAATACTTTAGTCTACTGCCTGGGAGTAGCTTGCTTCTCTCATGGGTGGCTATAGGAGGTGGAAGCTTAATCTCATCGACTTTCCTTCCAATACACCCTGCAGATGCAGTGAGGGAGCATATACAAGCATACTCTGACTACAGCTGCTGGCAAGCAGCTTGCTCCAAGGTGCACTGAAGTCAACAGGACTAAGCCTCAGGAGCAAAGGAAAAGATAAGCATATGGTCAGTGTGAGTGACAGCAGCCGAGGCTCTCCTTTACAGTGCAGAAATGCTCAATCACAGATTCTGAAACAGAGTTCAATACCGTTTAAACACCACAACAACCTTCCCCCCGCCCCCCATTTCTGCTGCCCCAATGCTCTGCTGCCTGCCTGTGCATTTCTGCCTGCCATCGTGATTCCACATACTTCCACCGATAGCATCACTTTTGCAACTCATGCAAAATATGCTTGGTGAACAAAATACACCAATAAGCCAGCAGCTGTCAGAAACCATGACTTATAGCATTAAACAGCATCAGTTTGATTTGGCTGACACTCTGCAATATCTACGTAGCACAGCATCGCTTGATACTAAGAATGAGCTGGACTCAGCTCCCATCCCAGCAAACCTTTACAGGAAAGTAGAAATTCTCACCGACTCGTGTAATGAACTGATAATGTAGAACACGCAGGGTATGGGGAGGGGAGCTGACAGCTGGCACATCGCTGTGTTTAGCCATATCAGTATGGAGATCGGTGCCCTTCTGAGCCTGCTTTCCTTCAAAGAGCCAGGCAAAACACAGTGTGAAGAAAGAAGCCAACAAAAACTCTTAAACCTGGGATGACAACAGAAGAAACATCACTGAATAACTCACAACAACAAAGTTGTGCCAGATTTGCCTCATATTTAACCACTTGTATCACTGTATCGCATCTGTGATTTCCAGAAGTGGTAAGCAAGAGCTCAAGTTCGTATCTTAAAGCTCCCCTCCTTACAATATTCACTTTGGAACAAGCATCATATCACTTGTTTGTCCAGTCTCTAAGTGTATTTTATGTTCTTTCATAGGAAACAAGCAGAATATGGTAGGAGGTAATAAATTGATTATGAAACTAAAGGCAACTAACAGTATAAGTTACTTAGGCAAAATGGTAATAAAATCCATCATCTGTTAAAACTATTGCCCAAAAAAAGGTGATGGAGTATCCTTTTCATCTTTTCTAAACATCTGATTATTAAAAAAGTGACCAGACATGCTAGTTAGCAGATGAAAGGAAAAATCTCCCATCCTACCATGCTCTCTTTCAATGTTAATTTATCTTCCTGCACTTGAGTATGCACCTGCTCACATGCTTTCTGGAAGAGGGACAAGTTGCTGCTTTTGGATCCATGGGAACAAGGGAAAAAGCCTGTGACTCAGCAATCCTCCAGCATCGCCACGAATGGTCATCCCTACAGTCACCAGAAATACAAGACCCTGGTAGCCAAGCTAAGTGTGGTTTGAAATGGACCGCGGTGGGGAGAGACATCAGGGATGCCACCTCTGCTCCCCCTCCATGTCAGAATGGAACAAATGGGCTTGGAAATGTCTTGTCCTTTATGCAAGCCCTCAGCATTTTCAGTCGATTTGACCTGGCTCTCTTGGCACCTCTGGAAGTCCATCCTGTAAGGGTTTTCTCTGTATGTGAATTTCTCTGATGGAAACTTTTGCCTAAGCTGAAAATTTTAAGTGAAACTGGAAAAACATCTGTGAAAAGTGTTTCTGTGGGTGAACAGCCACACTGGAAAGCTTGTTCCTCAAACCAGGAAAGGAAAGTAGCCCTCGTGACTGTGAAATCAAAGCAGCTTGAACAGCAGTAGCAAATGCTGACAACAAACTGCTCTCAATCAAACTCCAGGCTGAATATTACAAGCAGAAATTAGGCAGCTAACACTTTGGCATGACCAATCAATTTAAGAAAATCAACACTCTGCTGACATATAAGTCATGAAACAGAAGCAACATTAATCAAATCAATGACTTCTTCCACTGTATGATATTCAGTGCGGCTAAATCCCACCCACTACTTGCTTCGGCCACCAATGCAGTAAAATATCCATGTTCTGTCACTGGCCTGCCTGTGGAAGCAAGTCCTAATTTAATTATTGCACACCCTCTGCTCTGATTGCAGAGCTATTTCCTTTTACATTTGCTCTGATCTAAGGCACGCCATTTCCTGGACTGAAGATAAAAGAAACAACACTGAAATACCCCCAGCAGTAACCCTCTTAAAATAAAAGTCTGGGAATTAACAGCAGTCGCATAGGTATCTTTGGAGATCACAGGAGCAATTCTGAATTTCCCGGCACACAATTGTAGGAATATATGCCTTCTCCTATCTTTCCAGTTGAGAATGAGGCATCCAAGTAACGGGATTTGAATGCATATTGGCTTGCTGCCTCTGCTGTTTTGATTTGCAGACTGGCCAAGCAGAACGCAATTAGTGGTTATTGACACCTTTACAGGAAGCACTCATAAGGGAAATGGGAAATTGAAAATGTCCTTTAAAAGATGGAAGCAAAATACTGTATCAAAGCTTGCTGGTAAATAAGACGAGCCCAGAAAAGTGCTCAGTCAGAATATTTGTATTTCTGTATCATTTAGGAAAATCCTATTATGGCTTTAGCCACAGAGACATCCCTGGTGTGCAAGATAGAGGCAGTTCATAAAATACATAGCATTTTCAGCTTGAAAATAGGGCAACCTATTGCTTTCTGTAGATGGCTATGTTACACCCCAGTTCCCATCAATAGAACATAATCTCATTGCAGCAGGCAATACTCAATATCAATGAAACACTGGTATTGTAGGTATTTGCAGACTGCCAGTACCTAAAGGACAGAAAGACTTTGTGTTTTTACAAGGGCCAATATCTCTGGAACACATTTATGAAACAAGGCAGCACACCAAGGAGGCAAACGAGTTATATGCATGCGTCCACGGAACTGTCTGCAGGCGTTTGTTTGCTCTTCCTCCCCTCTCTCTCTTCTCTGATACTTTGTACCATCCCTACCTTACACTCTCTAAGGTTCACTAGCAATGTCAGTTATGCAATTAGTCCCCTGCCAATTAATGCCAAATTAGATGCCTGCTGTCAGCGTTCCCTAGCACTGACAGAGTGTATGGTAATAATCTGTAACCAGGATAATGCTCTAAGGAGCTTGCATTGTTCTCTGGAAAAGGGGGGGGGGGGGGGGGGGAGAAAAAGAGAAAGTATGTTGCACGTTCTCTTGTGCCATTATCAGTCAGTGCAAAAATAAAATAAGTTTTGTTGTGCAGTTATCCCAATGATTAAAATATAATAGGCTAATGAGATTACAAAGCTGATTGTGAACAAGACCAATTGTGTTAATTGGAGACTCCTGAATGGCAATTTGAGCTGCTGCCGCTGCTGAGTTTTGAAATATAATCAGTTTTACTAATTTTATCTGATTTCTTAATGAAGCTTGCCTTGAGCAATTGTTCTATGTGTTCTTTAGCAAACAGCGTGTGTCATAACTGCTGACATTAATCTTGATTACTTTAGTTAAAATAAATAGTTATACTTGGGCGGCTTTCAGAAAATACATCAGAGCAAATGTAATGTTGGGAAGAGATGGGGTTTTACTTCTTATATTTGTTGTTTTTTCAACACTGTATTTGCAAAGTCCCAACTGTGAAACATCTTTCTTGTGTGACCTGATCTCTTTCACCTGCCCTTCAGAAGACATTTTTGACTTCCACAGAAAGAGGGATAAAGACAGTGTCTTTATTACGGAAAAATCTTTACTGAGAGGAAAAAAAAAAAAATCCACCAACAAAACCCATCTCAAAAATACTACAAAGAGCTTTTTCATGCATGAATCTCAAATTTGGCACACACATTCTCACCACCTCATGCTCCAGCTGCCAGTACTAACACTCAAGCCTTATAGAAATGCTCTCTCTCATATAGCTTATTTATTTTTATGGAGGATTAATATACTTAGGATGGCTCTTTGGAGCTTTCATAGTGCATTTGATGGGATGCTGTACCATATTGCTGCTTACAAAGGGACACATAAACATTAACAAAAATAAACAATAGAAGACGGGAAATGGGAATATAAGTGCAGTCTGAATTAATGGTAAACATAGCTAGAGATTGTTCATATTTCAGAACTCCTATTATATTATGGCCTTGCCTTTATAGGGATAATCCTTTCATAATTAAGATAATGGCTAACTAGTCTGATAGGTATTATACATCTTTTTGAGCCAGTATGCTTATATGACAACATAATTTGCATGTACTTATTACTGGACTATAAAATCTGTGGATTTTACATGTAGTTGCATTGATTAGGTACTTGGATGATAAATAGAAACCATTTTGCAAAAGATGATATAGGATACATTAAACATTTATTTCACCCTCTCTTCATAGCCAGCACTGGTTTGGTAAATTAAAAGTGTTTAGTCTGGCCTGAATAGTAATCTATGTCCAATTAGGATCTAAATATGTATAATAAACAGTCTAGCTTTTAATCCATATGCATATAGCAATTTCTTTAGTCATATGGTTTTAGAAAGAATTACAAAGTTTTTTCTTTAAGACACAGTATTCTGGAACAGAGGAAGGTCATGGGCAGCAGTGCAAGCACAGAGAGCAGCTTTAAGACAGCACTCCCGAGGACTGCACTGAGTACAAAATAGCAGCATTTTCTACTCAGATATAATGGGTGAGAGTCTGGATTTCCTGCACAAAACTCTGCTTCCTCGGGCTTAAATGCACTACTGCTTGAAATGCTGCGGTTAGAAAAGATGTCAGCTTTTTATGGGCAACTCTGACTTTTGTGGAGAAGCTGACTCCTTGCCCCTGAAAGCATTGCCCTTCATTTAAAACTACTTCCTGTCCTGCTGAAAAATCGAGCTAGAAATTTTGGGAAGAAAAAGAACCAAACATAAGATGTTTCCACAATGACCTTTCCTTGAAATAAAAATAATTCATAATTGTGACTCATAACCATAATTCCGACCCTCACCTAGAAAGGCAGTTTGGCTCCCTCAAATGCCAAACAACATTTTTTAGACACATTTAAGTCTTCAGTGAGTAGGCTTGTGGTTTCTTTAGAAGGCCTGCTTCACCCAATGAGTAAAAAATACATGTGAAATTGAATTTCTGTATTTTCATTTCTGCTTAATAAATATGAAATCTTATACTTAATGAGAAACTACATTTACCCCTCTCTGCCTTCCTTAATGAAAGCTAATTGAATAGAACAATCTTAATTTGGCAGGACACATCATGAGGGTTTTTCTATACTTAGAAATTTAGTGAGATAAGTAATCTAAAATGGTTGAGAAATATCCCTACAGCTTTCTGACCAAATAGGTGTTCCAGAGCAATAATTTCAAATGAGCTATTTTTGTAAATTTTCAAGTGTATACAAGTCTCAAATCTAATATCTGGCTGGCATTACATACCCAACTAGTTTTTATGGATCAACCTATTTGATCTGGTAAGTCACACTGCAGTAACAAAAAGAATATACTAACATTAGCTCTGGTTTGCCTTTATACTAATGCATGGCACTATTAAAAAAAAAATCATTAGTGCCACTGATAATTTGGCTATATATGACCTGGATATCAATTCCACAGTACCAGTTGCAAATTCCTAGCCCAAATACTTTTAAAGGTACCATACAGTCTACTTTGTAATAAAATTTTTCACCTTTCCACTTCCCATTAGGACTGAATAATTTACTTCTCAAGTGCTTTCCCTGCAATTTACAGAGACCTAGGCTGCTGTAACTTTCAAAGGTACATTAGCGTGTGATAAGCCCTATTTTAGGTCCTTGCTGTGCTCAGTGCAAGAATGGCTACCAAGTTTCAAAGCTCGCACGTTATTTCTTTGGGGTCTGGCAGCACACCAAAACAGCAGCCTCTGCTAAAACAGCCTGGATTCAGCAGACGTGGATTGATCCTTTCTTGTTATGTGTGAGAACCATTTCCCTCAGCATGACCACTGCTTTAATCTTGTATTTTAAACATAAACAGAATGACAGATTTTACAGTATAATCTGGTAGGCACAGCAGCCTTTTAGAAGAATGAATCATTAACCTAGAAGCAATGGTTAAGTAAAAAGGACAGACAGCAAGAAAGGGGGAGAGAGGCAGAGGGAGAGAGATTGGTTTTGTTCATGATTTAACACACAACTGTGATCTACCCGCCTCTAAAATGCATTGCTGGAGTAGAAATAAACCTCGCTATAAGCAGGGCAGGAAAAAGTGGCAATACAAAAGAGTTTGAGGAGCATGGGGAGAGAGGGGAAGGAAAAATGAATTTTAAAATTTTCTCTCCTGCTGCATATTTGAAATGTAACACATACTTTTATGGTGGTAATGTTCTTGTTGCTGTGCTGGTGTAAAGAGACTGAAGAGAAGGAAGGCATGTTGAGTAAGGCAATGCCTCTCATTAGACCAGCTGATACAAGTGGAAAAAAACAGAGAAGAGGAAATATAGATCTACTGTTTTTTGTTATATTCAAGTCTAGCAGTTCAAAAGAAACTTCCATTCTATTACAACACTAGGTCATTTTTGTTTAGAGGATAACTAGATTGCAGCTAACATTGATATATTAATCAATTTGCAGAGGGAGAGCTTCTGGGACAGTTTCTCATTTATACTACTGTCCCTTTTGTATCAGACTGGGCATATTAAATGTAATTTACACCCCTGTTTAAGTTTATTTTACATTGCTATGTTATTAGTGTAAATAAGAATCAGACCCTCTGCTCTTAAACTACTCCCAAAGGTGACTTGAATAATAGAGACCCAAATGTGAAACTGATACTGCTCATTCATTATCTCCTTTGTCTTAGAATAAATTTTGTTCTCATTTATATGATTATAAATATATGTGTAAATGTATTGACATCACAGGTACATAGGTGGAGCAGGAGAATCTGTTAGCATTGCTATAGTTACAGCATTTATGTTTGTTCATCATGTGTACACATGTAGTGTTCTTTCTCCTTGATTACGTCTAGAAGATGTTAGATTGAGCCGTTATTATCTTTAATGTTTTGTTTGTGGGTTGCATGTTAAAACTTCACCCCTTAGGAAGACAGCATGGAAAAAAATAAGCCTTTAAACTTGTGGTTAGGGTTGGTACAGTCTTAAAAAATATATTTACCAATGTATGACTTAAATCCTTTGTGTAACGTGAATTTATGCTGCCCCGTTGTTCACCGCAGTTAGTACTCCCAAATGCATATGCAACCCATGTGATCAGCATTTTTTTTCAGTCATCTCCTGAGCATTGCTTTATATACCTGAGTCACCAGAAATGATTGACCTAGATCAAAGTAGGGCAAGAGTGAGGTCATCCAGTTGGGTGTCTGTTGTTATGTGTCTTAATTTGGTGATGCAGTGATAGACCATGTTATTGTGACAGGATACATCAAAGGGAAATGAGATATGCTTGAAGGGAGTTCATGTCACCAGAAAAGCTTAGGCATGGCCAAGTGTGTGTATATACATGGAGCTATCTGAGGAGACATCCATGGCCATCTATAAATGACATCCTGCTGACCTGCCTATGATGGAGGACGATCATCAGCTGGGTTTCCCGTTTGCTTGAGGGAATGAGCAATAACTCTTTTTTCTATTCTTCATTCAAACTAAGGCATTTGTAAACAAGAAGCAAACTCATACCAGATGGGAACTTACTTTTCATAATGCAAAGACCAAATTGTTATTTAATCATTCCAAATTGATTTACTATGTCAGACATCTCTTCTGTTGCTAATGGTAGGAGCTCAAGAATTTTGGGGTTTCCCCCCTTACCCTAGAATGCAATGTGACTTATCTCCCAGTTCTTATGACTTCTCTCACAAACCTGAAGACACAGATTAATCAGTCATGTGCCAGGCATTAGAAGCCTTTCACAGAAGACGTGCATGCCTTTACCTTCCTCTCCTCTTTCAAGCCATCTCTACATATAAGAAAAAAGGTGGCATTATGATCCTGTCTTTAATTCTTCACAGATTTCTTTTTTTAATGCTGTCACACCTGCACTTCTGAGATGCTTTGCTAACCTTTTTACTCTTAGTTTCTCAAGTGGAGCTGCTGAAAACAGAGTGTTGTTATTTTTCCAGGCAATAGTTGCTTAAATTGTGTCATATAGTCCACATTCAGATTTCTCTTTCAGAAGAAAACATTGCCTCAAACTGTACATACATGTAGATAAAGTACCTCTGCTATGTTTACATAATTTTTTTTTTTTTTTGTAGCTAAGATTTACATCTTTCCATATTATCTTTATACTGCTGTCTCTTCATTTATTTTTTTTTTTTTAACATATTTGTCATGTATGGCTGTGGCTTTCTCTATAAGCCTTCAATATATATTGGAAGCTTTTTATACAACAAATAAGAATTATCTAATTTCACAAAACAAAAGGAAAAAAACCAAAAGATTAGGGTGGGGTTAAAGGCTAAAATTTGCATATAAATGCAGTCTAGCACTTAACCAGGCACGTAGTTTTAACTATAGGAATATTCCCGCTGAAATCTAGGACAGGGAACTGTATTTAGAACAGTTTTTAAACACTCTTCTGACCAACTGGGGTTGTAACAAGTTTTGCATTCAAGCATAACACGATTAACAACCATGGGGAGGGGTGGGGGGTGGGGGGAGGGAAATAGGCTAAGGAGTTATCCTGGGTTGCCTGTAGAGTGGTTTTATTCCTGATGCCTTCTCTTGGTTGGACAAACCATAATCAAAGCACGCTAATGCAGCAGAAGCATGCTGTGAAGCAGCTTGCCAGGCACCCAGGGTTTGTGAGACAACCATTTCTGAACACTAGAGGAAAGGCTGATCTGCCTTATCTTCCTGCATGGACAAGACCTGAAGTGCTAGAAAACAGAGGGAGATGTTAGATCTTGGCTCTTTAGGTTTGCAGGAGAGTGCAGTCAACCTCAGTCAGGCTGCTTTCTTACCTTCCTTCTCCTCCAGAATTAAATCAAAACTGACAGAGTAAGGAAAAAGATTAACATATTTGGAGTTTTGGAACAGAAATACCAACTCATTCTTGTTTATGATGCTTGCCTGGTTTGTGATTTGAAACAATAGAAAAGTATCCAGCTAGATTTTTCAAGCACGTGCCAAACATGAAGTGTTGCCAGGCTTCAACCTTCCTCATGACATCATCTGAAAGGCTGTGTAATTCCCTGCAGAAAAATACCCACAGAGGTCATGGTAGCTTGCTTCAGCAGCTGAAATCTGTTTACTGTCCCCTACACACTTGCATTTGAAGGAGGGTTTATGATAATTATCTAATTTGGGGTATGGAAAAGTTCACATACTGTTCATAAATAAACAGTGAGGACAACTGGGTGGAGAGATTTAAACAAAGGTGTGATCTGGTGGCAAAATAAAAAGTATGAGTTTTCTCTAGATTGCAGACCCCAAAATTGTCTCCTTTATCTTTCTTCCAGAAGAATTTGTGATCTCATGGAAAACTACCAAAAAAACCCCAGCTCTCTTTCCTTCTCCCAATATTCAGTAATCATAAGCCATTTGTCAAAAACAGCATCTCAGTGCTACACAGATCCACTTGATCCCTGTGTCTTCAAAAATATTTATGTAATTCACCAGTGCTCACGTAATTCAGTTAGTCTGTGGAGCTAGCTTAACTATTTTCACCTTGTGGAACAAGAGTTATTAATTGAATTTCAATTCAAACTTTTGTCATACTGTTAATGCACATACTTGGGAGAACACCTTTTAGCTTTCATATTTCAACTCAAATGTAATAACTGGCATGTTGTCCTGAGAGGGAAAAGTTGAATCCACGTATTTCCTATCTTATTCACTCTGTGTCTTTTCTTTTGATTTAAAGAAAGACTACACTAACAGGAACTAATGCGAATTCTGATGTCTTTTGATAAATACCGTAATCCTCTATTTTCAAACTACAACTTTCAGATCTGCAGATGTCAAGCTTTAGAAACATGTTTTCATTACTGTGCTTTGTCTTTTCTCTCTTTTTATGTCCGCAGTGCCGCATGGTTTTAAGCAGTGCTAGTTGCACTCCGAGGTTTTAAAAACAAGTCAAAACACCGATCTTGTATAATCACTAGTAAAGAAATATAAACTAAAGTCTGCATTTTTTACATCAGTTTGGAATTTCTGATGGCAGAAATTTTGTTTTCAGGAATTCCAAAACTTTTTTCTTCATTTGAAAGTATTCAGTTAGTTCGATTCAATGGATACTTCAACATTAGAAACCTACTGGAAGTTTAAAAAAAAAAAAAAAGCTTGTTTTTGTCTTTAAATTATTATGCATATAATAGATATAAAAGGTTGGGCTCTACCATTTTGAAGGTCTCGATGGATATTATGAACAGAAACAGTTGGTTTAACTATGCCATTACACCATTTCTTTTATTTAACATGCTTGTTTTAAACAAAAGAAATCTGTTTAAGTTAATATATTTTTCCCTTCTGCACATTCTTTGAATTTAAAATAGATTTATTTATTTAGTGAGAAGTATTTTAAGGTGGGTTTTCCTGCAGCTGGAAAGATGTTGTGAGTTCTGTATAAATAGTTTTTTACACAAATACCAAAGAAAAAATAGTATTTGCCTAATGAAAAAGAGGTACAGCACTCACCATATTCTAACATTATCTAAAGGTAAAAATGAAGAAGTTAAATTATATTAAACTAAAAAGCTGGCTAATTGAATGGGCAAAGATTTAAAGTATCCTTCTGATCAGAGACAAACACATGAAGTGGGCAGCATACTTTGTAAAATGTATTTAGCCACATATTTTACAGCTTACCAACCAACCAAAAAAGGGAAATCTTCCTAAAGGGTAAAAAAAAAAGACAAACGCAAACAAAAGTAACAGATTACTTAAACCAAGCTAACCTCCTTGATGATTTAAATCATGATTAAAACAAAAAATTTAAATCCTTGGGAATGAAATCAAATCAATGAAAGCTTCGGGTTTGTACACATTTCTCACATGTGCCGCAGTGAGACCCTGGCACACGCCTGCAATACCAATAGTAGTTAATCACGCCTGTTCTTACTTTGGAACTCTCTCCTGGTAATCAAGTTTGACAGGTACCCCTGTCAACTGTACGGTTTAGCTCTGGGCCATAGCTGGATTTTACCCATAATGTTTAAGGAATGTGCAATCCCAGAGTTTTGCAAACTGTGACGTATATGAATGCTAGCCAAGCTGCTACCAGTAGTTTGTGAACCACTTTGGTGTTATATGTGACATGAGGCTGGGAGCAGCACTGCTACCATGGCTGCTGGTACCCAGAGAGACACCTGCCCCAATCAGGCCTGGTTTCTTGCCTCTCACACCCCTACGATCACCACCAGGCAACAGTGACCAGCCTCCTGCCCTCAGAGCAGAGCAAGGGAGCAAAATAATTTTCTCCCAGGGTCTGTGGTGACCAGTCTTATGAAAATGACCATGAACTTCAGGTTCAGAGCTGTCAGCTGGACCTCTCATGCTCCTTGCAACAAAGAGGTCCCTGCCCAGGATCTCCTCAAAACTGGATGGCAGTAAGTATCACAGAAAAAAAACCAATAGGCTTTTGGTTTGACAATAACTCTCACCACTATTTACCCTTTCTCAAAGATTTCTTTCTCATAGGTAGCTATCTGCAATGGCTGCATCAAGGTAAGTTTGGAGATAAGAGTGTACCCAGATTTCCTGCCCTTCTTTCTCTTCTGTTTCAAGTCAGCCACTGTGCTGCAGGTTGAATTTCTCTAGCAAAGAGTGAGACCAACCAGTAATAAAATTTACCATGTGGTAGCTCTGGGGTAGATAAAGAGGCAATTTCTTTGATGCTATAAACGTGTAACCTGCAACAGGGTGATGATGAGTCATTTGGCATTTTCTTTTTACTAGAAACCTACCAGTTCCAGCTTTTAACTAATTGTCTTGCTGGGATTGAAACCTAAGTGAGTCAAACCCAGTTCAGTTATCACAAAAGCCTCCAGTCAAGGGGCGGGCTTGATAGCTGGTCGCACAATAGAAGAAATGTCTGGTTTTATTTCTGGTAAAAGAAGTCATTCTTTAAGAAATTGGATCTGTAAAACTGCAGGGCATGATACAACGATAATAAATGCATAGAAGCTTTCATATTTATTAATTGCACATATTATAAGATAGAAACCAGCCAGAGTAGTTTTCTAAATTGGGATCAAGATTTTTTAAAGCAGCAGCACTTTGAGCTGCAGATTCTCATACAAAACCCACCAGTGAGCTTTCTGAGTATCAAGAGACTGTAGACTGTATTAGTATTTGTGGTAAGGTAAACAAGACCATCATGTGAAGCACACAGCTCCTTAAAATTGCCTCGTTCATATGTCCCAAGATGGACATTAAAAACCAAAACAAAGCAAGAAGTGACACTTTCTAAAATCTTGTCTCAAACCAGTCAATAAAAAGCAACTTTCAGAGATTACTTTCTCAGAAATTACTTGCAAGCTTCCATTTAGTGTTCTGAAACATGAATAAATGGCAAGAAACTGTTGTTATTCCTAGCTTAGAAAGCAGAAACTCAGGCTCTGAAAGTTTATGTAACTTCTTCAGAATTCACAAAGGACTTGGGAATACAACTCCTGTCCTTAGCCTCAAGATCCTCCATCCATTTTCCAGAAATGGGAGATGTTACTGTAATGAGTGTACTGTGTTCCTTAGAGGGGGGGTGAGTCTCCTCCCACCCTATTTTCTTGATACTGTACCTTTGATCTTTCTTGTCAAATTATTTCTTCTGTCTGTCAACAGAACATTTAAAAAGCGAAATGTGTAAAGGAAAAGCTATGCCACACGGCAGATATAAAAAGCAACCATTCTAAAGATTTGTACAAATATTAAAACATACCTCCTACATTTAACCTGGCGTTGCTGGTGGTTTTCTGTTATGCTGCCCAGTGGTATTTTATTGTTTCCTACAAAACTACAAAGGGATACTTAAATTTTTCCTTTTGCATTTATTCCAGTAATTAGTCATGACTGACATTTAGACACATACAGGGTGAGACAACCCCATGCATTTTATTTTGACGTTCCTTGATTTAGGCTCAGTGCTAAAAGAAAACATTTTCCTGCACTCCTCCTCTATATTTTTAAATGAATGTCATCCAAATGGCATTGCCATTCAAACGTTACAGCAAAATTCCTTGCATGCTGATAGTGCAGTGTGGGGAATCTCTAAAATTGTCCCCCGTAGGTTCGAATTCAGCCCCTGAAGGTTCACTTGAGTTTAATTTCGCTAATCACACGGGGACAGTTATTTTTTGCTCTCGCTCAGCTTCTCTTTCACATGCGAGCACACACACCACACACACGCACACACACACACACACTCACGCTACATCCCTCCCGTTCTGTTGCACTTAAGTCCAGATTAGCTCTGACCATTCCTGCACGCAAGCAGAGACCAACACAACACCACGGTGCCTAAGACCATAGGTGGGTCCTTTGCTTCAAGCCAATTTATTCACATTTGCGATGGTAAGATTGATTTTTATCCTGCATTTCTGAGTTTATTTAACTGATTTCAGAAACTGCCACAGAGGTGGGGGCAGAGATCGTCTTCAAGGTTGCTGTCATCTGGAATTTTATGTCCTTCATTTTCTTTCACTCTGTATGCCTGTCACATCGGCTTAACTGTGAGTAGCGTACTAGCCAGTACCTCTGGCATACTGTATATTAATAGAATATTGATATAGCCCAAATACTGTTGTGGGATTCATCATTTGGTAAATCCTCTGCCGTCTGCAGTTTTACAGAGCTGTTTAATTAGCAATTTTACAACCTCCTATTCTCTCATTAAATTAATTAATAATTAAGTTCAAATATAGGCATCTTTAATGTCATAATTATATTTCAGTTTTATGGTCACCAGAGTTTAGCTCATTAGGCAAGGTAGTCATAAACCATAGCTCTATTTAGGGGCTGCGGCACTGATGCACAGGTAGTCTGCTTCTGCTTGGTATTTTTATCCTTCTCACTTTCCCCTCTTCCCTCCCCAACCCCGCCGCTTCTCCAGCCTCCCTCCCTCTCATTGCTCTCTGCTAGCACTGCCGTTTTTTCCTGTGGCAGCTCTTTCTCATTCACATGTTAGTTTTAAAAAATCCCCAACACACACCCTCACAGCTTCCCCCCCACCTACTCTCTGGAGCAGCGCAGTGACGCTGGCCTGTCATGGGTCCTGCTTCCTTGCAAGCCTCAGGGACCACCACCTTCAGGGCTGGGCACACAGCAGTGACAAATATTCTGTAGCATTGTATTGGTGACACTGTACTCCTGTTTGACTGTGTGATTTACCAAGGCATGGGACTTAGTAACGGCGTTTCGCACAGTGTGGTATGCTGTGCATTGTTTTATATGTAGTGGATTTATTTCAGTCATTATCACTGATTAAACCAGCTTAGTTGAAAAGGCAAAGCAAAACTTGGCTTTGAAATTGTTCTTATTTAATTTTGTTTGTGCTCACATAACCCAGGACAGCACTAATTATCTCTTTAGTGTAGCTCATATTTCTAATGTAATTCATATGTAAATTGTAATTTAATTCATACGGGAATGTTTGTGTTCCTTGCATATTCCCAGTAAAGAGCACAAACAGTGAATGTAAACTGTTTGGAAATGAAAACTTTATGTTGCTTTTTTGAACAGTCTTTGATTTGTTTGGGCTTGTTGTTTCTCTAATGAATCGCAATTCAATTGACTGGCTAAGGCCAACATACTCCGTTTCCTCTCTCCATATTTAGGTGCTTGCTCACTGGCCTGCTTTTCCTTCTGAATTTGGAAGGTGGGGTGGAGCTTTCTGCATGCTCACTACCTTTGGAAAAAAATCATTATATGATGACTACTATTAATTATGGGGCACATTTGTATGACTACAGAGCCTACGAGCATGGCATGGCACTCTTTGTGCCACTTTGCTACTCAAACAGAATTGTGAGAGAGCACAGCAAATCTTTAAGAGTGTTATTTCTGGTTCAGTGTATCTGATAATGATAGGTTAAAAATGTAAGCCCAAACCAAATTTTCCACCTAATAACCTTTACATTTTTCTTGCCTTTTAAAACCATCAGACTGCTTAATGCAATATTACTATCACCTCTAAAATCTGCTGCTGCCCACAGCAGAGTGGTCTTTTGACAGAGCAAATCAAAATTTCTTATTTATATGAGTAAAGTGTAGGACAGTAAAAGTTGTTCCCAGGCTCCCGAATTTTTGGGACAGGTTTGCTTGCTGTATATGGGAATAATGCTACAGTATGCTCCAATACCAAAAGCAGAACTAAAAGTAACAGCAAATGCAACAAGCTGGGTGTCACCAGGCGGGCGGACTTGAAGCATGCAAAGCTGTGGGCAGCAGGCGCCCAAGTGCTATTAGCTAGTGCAGCAGACAAGATGAAGTGAAAGACATGAAGGAAACAGAAAGGGTAAAAAGTTAAAATGAAAGAATAATTAAACCTGAAGATCTGGCAAGTTATGGAATGATGATGTAAGATACAGCTTTCTTTGCTGGAACTGCCCTTCACATTTCCTAGGTAAAACTGCACTCACAACAGCAGGGAGATAAATGAATGCATTTCTCATCCTGACGAAAAAGGTCTTTGCTTGACCCACACCAAATGAAGCCACCTGTGCTGTAAGGACTGAAGCCAGGCCCAGAGTCACTGCTTTCCCTGGTGACCCACAACCTGACCTGCTAGTGCCCCCCCAGGTTTGGTGCCACCCCACTGTGTGGTACAGTGCAGGGGACTCATGACATGACGGTCCTGGAAGCCTCTTCCCATGGACAATTGCTGCCCAGGCTGGTATGCAAAGCCTTCAGGGGAAAAATCCTTTATCACCCTCCCATCTTCTCTGTTGCTTATGGCCAGAAGACAGGTGGGGCTTTGAGGACAAATATTTGTGTATTAGTTCCTGCTGCCATAATGCTGAGCTCTGGGACAGGTGGCCCTGCTCACTGGTGGAAAGTTTGCTTGTGCCAGGAAAAGAGGCAGAGGGGTCACAGCCGTGAACAAGCATGCCTGTTTCATAACATCCCTCTACCAACCCCCCCATCACAAAAAGCTCTCTGTGTTTTAGGGCAATCTTGTCCTTCTCAGGCTTTGGGGACCCCCTGCAAATAAGCCCAGCTCAGTGATGTGCAGCATCAGGACGCGATTTAAAGGAGCTGAACGGAGGGTGAACGATGGGGGCAAGAGGGACCACTGGTCGGGTTTGGCTGTGATCACACAACCCCCCCGGCAGCCAGGTACCCTCCAGGGAGGAACACTGCCACATCTAGGGCATGCATTTAAAACATGTGCGCACACACACACACACACACACTCCTCGTGATGACACAAGAGCTGTCCGAAACTATTTTCAATAATTGATTTGCTGTTTAATTGAACATCATGACTGACTAACATAGCTCATTACTTTACTCATTAGTTAATTATCGAAGAAAGTAGGACAAGTCAATAAAATGGAAGGCTGTAAATTCCAATACTAATTAGCACCATTTCCTCAGAGACATATTTAAGGGCAGATTGGCTACCCGAATGTCCCTGGACCTTGTAGATGAAGGGAAAGGGTAGACTTACCATAAATCTAGATTACCGGCAAGCAAGGCTCGTCAGCAGTAAGTAGTCAAGTACACAGGTGCTGAGCTACTGCCGAGCACCCTGTTTGAACTGGAATATTGGAACGCAAGCAGCACAGAAATTCCTATTTTTAAAAGAAAAGGGGGGGGTGTGGTGTGGGTGAGAGAGGTGAGGGAGGAAGCACTCACACACCAGAGAGGATCCATATTTAAAATAAATTATGCAAACTGAACTACTTCTGCAGAGCACATTTGCTTTCCTAAGCTCTCTCTTTTCCAGTCTCTCTCACATGCGCTCACTTCACCTCTCTTTTTTTTCGCAGTCCAAATCCTAGTCAAAACATCAGTGCATTCCTTCTGTAGTAGGCACATTTTTAACGTGTGGATTCTAATTTGTAAGTCTGATTTTGTTATTAAAAAAAAAGTAACGGAAATTAGATTCTGTTATTGCTATTATTTTTTGTATTATCTTTAATTTAAAATAAGTCTGAAATACCATCAGAGGTGGAATTTAAAGTGTCCAGCAGAGCTTTAATTGAGCCAAAAAGTTATTTAAAGCAAATAAAGACAGTCTCAAAGATGACTGGGAGAAAAGAAGGCAAAGGGAGTGTATATGTATGTAAGCATGTTTGTATTCATATATATTTTATATATACATGAGCTTATATATACATGTATATATATACACTTATATAACAAGTGTATGTATATAAAACAATACATGCAGACACAAACATCCATCCACATAAAGACATACCTACTAAAATATGCCTATATAGGGTTATTGTTGCTCAGTAGGGGGAAATCAGCAAATTCCTTGAGTTCTGCAGTTTAAAAGCCCCCAGGTCTTACTGGCTGCCTTTTAAAAATCAACACAAGAGGACTCAGACTATGAAAAGGTTCTGTTGATATACTGGCACACTGTTGAACAGTTTGTCTAAATTAATTATAAACAACTTCCCATCACTAAGGGATCACGACATACATATTTTCTTAATTCCTTTTATCTGAAGGCACATCTTGTGGGTCTTTCTCTTAACAAATAACCATTTTCCATTTTTGAAAAATTAATTTCTAGTTAGGTGAATGAAAACGGAGATCAAAAGCATTACTTGAGCTCAATTTAAGCAAAGAAATCACCCTAATAGCTCTCAGTCTGGAGCTTTAAATATTTAGGAATTCTAAAAATATATTAATGGATTAATGCAAAAAAAAAATGCTAACAAATGTCTATTACTTGACTCACTGTATTTTGTACCTACAATTCTGATTATTAAGCCACAAGTTGTGATTTATTTCTAAGTGTTTTAAAAAAAGTACCTTGCCAAAGTGTTCTAAAGATTGTACGGATTTTTTAAATCAGCAGTTTTGAGAATCTGGCCTCTGGTGCTAATAAAGCAAGACTGAAATTTAGGGCAGAAGGGGGTAAATGTGGTTGTTTTGCTTAAGAGAAAGCTCCTGGTAGAAATAATGCAAGGAAAATTCTTTAATGATTTTAGTAAAAGTTTTTTTTTTTTTAAATAAAGACATAATTTATTACCCATGTTTGGAAGGGAATATTTGTTTGGGATGTTCTCTGCATTAGTGAAGGAATGAAAAAATACACACCATGTAAAATTGACCTGGGACAGAACAGAGAGGAAAAGAATTCCCCAATTAGATGTTCACTCAGCGTACACTAAGGCACAAGGTATATACAGCATACACAAGCACTGCATACTTGCTAACAGTTGGAAGTTATAAATGAGAACATTCAAAAAAGCAGCAGATGTGCTCTCTGTCTTGTCTCCAGACAGTGCTGAGCATTGTTTGATACTGAGATTTTTCTTCATGGTTCTGGTTAGGTCATGCTGGATCCCTAGCTATGCTTGAATGCCTTGGCTAAAGGGCCTAGGGAAGAGTTCCCAGAATGAACAGCCAGCTTGCTCAGCCTACAAGGGCTCCATGTACACGCTTGGTATAGAAATGGGGAGAAGGCTGGGAGAAGACCCAGCCTCAAGCTTTGAGTCATGCTTGGAGCCACAAACAGCTCTAAAACATACACTGAGGTTTAACATACACAATGCTTGCATTTTACACTGACGTTTGTTGTACATAATATAATGTACATAATGTAAGGTAATTCTCATTTGCATTTTTAACTTCTTGTCTGTATCTGTTATTACATACTCCAAAACTGGAAGCACATTTTGGTTACTAAGTGCAATTCCTAGATCACTCCATGCCAGCCAGTGTTAAACATACAGACTGGAAGTGCTCTGATGAATTTGCAGCGGTCCTCTTTTTGAGACGGGCCCCCCAGGCCCCTGCAGCCTTTAATCAGCTGTAACTGGAGTGAAGCTGTCAGCTCCTGCTTGTATTCTGTCAGCTTCAGTACCACTTAGAGCATCTCTGACAAATGCACAATGCACATTTAACAGTCAATCTGTGAGTAAGCTTTTGATTTTGGAAGAAGCTTTCTAACTTCTAACTAACAAGGGGAAACTTGTAAATTATTAGGGAGGGAAATACAGAAAAAACATTCTTCAATCAAACTCTTGTTTTATGGAGAAATCCAGATGGTATTTTTTCTTTAGTAGGATTGGCTCAGTCCAAGGTGAAATTCCAGGCAGTGCAAGACAGAGAAAGGGATAGCATATGATAGTGACAACTCTCCTCTTCTATCAGACAAACTGTGCTAGCTGTATCGTAGAATAGCTATTGTTAGTAGTATTGTCATATAAATTATTCACACTGAAATATTTGTTCAGCTCTGGTGCATTCATAAGTTTCCCATTAAGAATTCAAACTTAAAGATCTCATCCAGCTGCACAAATCTCCCTAAAGACTTTTTCTCCACTCACCTACCTCTGGTGTTGCTTCAACAACATACAGGTCTAAGTGTGACTGCTTGGGACAAGTGACTTTGAGCAAAGCTGTTCCTGTATTTTTAAAGTACTAAATGCATTTCAAAATAACGTAAACCCCCCATCCACACTCAAGAATTCTTTCTTAAGTTTAAATTATTTGAAGACTTCTTCCTTATCCATTTCCTTCCTGATGCCTGACAATTTTTTCTTCTTTCTTTTTTTTTTTTTCCTGGGGGGGGTGGTGTGTGTGTGTGTGCAGTTTATGGGCTGAGCCTATTATTTGCTACTTAAAGGTCCTCCCTCTTCCCTTTGGGAGTTTAAAAATTCTAATATTTCTGCACAGAGCTCACTCCTACAATATCCGTGCTGTAAATGCAGCTGAATCTTACCTAACGGTGACAAAAATAAGGCCATGCCACATCTGAGCAAACTGAAGGGTACGAGGGGAAGAAGGGACAGACACAGATTCTTCACAAGTCAAAGCAGTCCATAGCATTCCATTTCCCCACAGTCCCCAGGGTAATGTCATTGCAAGAGGGAAATTATTGTAACATTAGAACACTGAGCTCCAATAACCATGCCAATCCCTAGGGACTCTGCTGTTTGCCATCCCACAACAAAAAAATTCCCTGAATAGGCTCCTTCCCTAATCCCATTAAAAACAGTTTTCCCAAGGAGAGGACAGAAACTTCCTTGAGGTTGATCTGAGTTAGAGTCCTCAGAAGACAGTATTTGGAGGCCTTCTATGCCATTTCTGTAAAATGGGAATGAAAACACTTCTGGTCTCCTGAAGGCACCACATGAAGATTATGGCAACCTCATCCAGACAGAAATTAGGAAATTAATTCTAAACTAATTAGAAATTAAATTAAGCATTGGAGCAATTAATATTTATATGGCACCAATACATAACTATTTATTACTAGTAGTATTACTGTTGTTGGTGTCACTTTTACTATTTTAATTATTTATTACTCTAGCACTTAGAAGTCCCCACCACAGATGAGACCACTGTTGCACCAGCCAAGCAGAACAAATGATGGTCCCTTCTCCAAAGGGTTAAGGAGCAATGACCATTCTTGTAGAAGTTCTGGTCCTACCCATACAGAGAGTTGCATAGTGAAATCTGGAAGATTATTTAAAGGGAAAAGGGTATTAATTCACATTGCTTTCAGTGGGAGTTAGGTGCCTAACACACATTAAATCCAGGCCTAGATTAGTCAGTCGCAGCCAGTGACAAAGAACATTTACTGGCAGATTCAATAAACTGAAGCACAAGGAAAAAAAAGCAGAAACAAACTTTTGTAGACTTCAATGCGGGAACGTTTCCAACCATATTTAAAAAGAGAAAAAGTTTCACACAAAGCCAGGCCTACCCATCTTGCAGAAGTCCAAGGAATAAGCAGCATGCCAAAAAGAGTCCAAGTGAAGCCACCCATCTTCATTACGTATTAAGTAAGAGGCAGACAAATGAGGAAAGCAATACATATTTGTGCATATATTTGAAAAACTTTTCTTTCCTGCAGCTAGCATTCATCAAATTCTCACTGCCTCTCCCAGTCAATTCTCTCCTTCAATTAACCAATAAGTCAATTTGTTCCTTCCCCATCAGAAAAATCCCTATCTCAGCAAAAAATGCATCACTTCACTATCAGATCAATTCACCCGTCCTTCTTGATGCTCAATCAATACACTCCTCCTCTGCATCTGCTAAACAACAAACAGATCAGTGGAAAGAAACCTGCCTAGGAAGATTCTCTCCTTTTATTTGCCATACTACATATGTACAGGTGGCTCGCTGGGCACTTCCTGAGCATGGCCAACATGCAAAACAGTATGTAGAGAATTGGATTTTAAAACAACGTAAATAGGTGAGCTTTTATTTCCAATAACATTGAAGCTGTTTGGCTAACCAGTGGAATTATATGCTAAACCAAAAGTGCATTCAAAATTTCACTATATAAAAGTAAACAGAAAATTGAGGATGCAATAACAGAGCATTTTTGGACAATATACATCTTGTACAGATCACAGAATCATTCAGGTTGGAAAAGACCCTTGGGATCATTGAGTCCAACCATCAGCCCTACTCTACAAAGTTCTCCCCTACACCATATCCCCCAGCATCTCATCCAAACGACCCTTAAACACATCCAGGGATGGTGACTCCACCACCTCCCTGGGCAGCCTATTCCACTGTCTGACCACTCTTTCTGTGACAAATTTTTTCCTAATGTCCAGTCTGAGCCTCCCCTGTTGGAGTTTAAAGCCGTTCCCTCTTGTTCTGTCAAATCATCTATTCCACTGAACTATTCTTAGTTTAATAAAAGTAACAAGTGCCCATACACAAAGCTCTAGACATCCTTAGACTGCAAATAGAAACAGCTATGCAGAAAGAAAAAAAAAATTGTATTCAAATAAAGAGTGACTGTAAACCAGGGACTTTTCATTTGACCTCACCAGAAACCATCAATAAAGTTCAGTACATTCAAGACGACTTTGCAGATCAAAAATGTAATGAAATACGGTATTAGAAAAGCACAAGCTTATCCAAGAGGTTGCACCTTCTGTACAAAACACATACCCAGATACAAGCGCAGAGACTCCTTCAGCATGGGCAGGCATCCAACCCTCGGTGAAATACAGTTACCTTATAACAAAACAAAATGGCAATGCTCAGCAGGTTAGAGCATGAAGTTAAAAGTCTGTGTTTAGATTATAGAAAATAATGCAATTAGCCAAATTGGATAGGACACTGATATCAGTACTCACAGAAAAGACAAGACAAGGAGCTCACTTCCACCTTCCACCTAGAAGCCTTAGGTAAACTACAATAAGCACTCCATCTGCCGATTAGGAATTAAATTTTGTGAGGTTATATTTTGGGGGGTTTCTCCACTGTTTAGAAGTGTAAACACTTAAAATATGAACTGCTAAAAGCAATGGGTCCTTGCTTAATTGTTTTAAAAAGTCCTGCTCAATGTCTTTTCACTTTGGTTTTGTTTTTTTTTCCCCACTTCAACTGTTTGCTCTCTGGAGCAGTGAGACCGGGTATGGAGTATATCTTTTACTTCCAACTGTTTATCAAATCAAAAATGAAAGCTACACCTTTTTCTCGGTGATCTTTTAAGATTAGTGGATATTTTAATAACTACAGTGCTATTTGAATATTTATAAATAAAAAAAATCCATAGAATAGTAATGAGTTTGCCATTCTCATTCGCTGCCTGTTTCTTAGATCTGTTTTGCCATTAACTGATAAT
Organism: Athene noctua; assembly: GCF_965140245.1. Lineage (NCBI taxonomy): Eukaryota > Metazoa > Chordata > Aves > Strigiformes > Strigidae > Athene > Athene noctua. The sequence continues at coordinate 96,102,449 of NC_134038.1, forward strand.
CTCAACATAGTAGCCCAAGTTAGTCTTGGGCAAAATGTTTCAGCTGCCTATTTTATTTATGGAAGAATGCAGATCTGGGCCAACCCAAACTGTTCATAAACTTGTGCTGAATTTTATTAGTAGGTCACCTGAAACTAGAAAGAAACAAATTCACAAAAGTCAGACTGCCCCTTTCCCCTTATTTCAAAACCATGTTTCCATATATTGTTTCAAACTGATTCTCTTCTGTTCCAGGGAGAACCAGGTCTCAGTTTAACCCACTTAATTGCAACTTTAGGCACCAAAATCTCTCTAAAAACACCCAGGGAGCTGTAGTCTCCTCTGGGAGTCCAGCTGGTTTTCAATGCCTTGCAGCTGGGCACCTCACTTGCGTCAGAGCTCAGAGTGTAAGGGCTCCTCCCTGCAAGGATGCTGCATCCCAGTTTAGGTACTGACAGTACCCTAGCAGTGAGGTGGAACATCACACACTACCTTCAGTTTAACTGTCTGCAGCATAAAAGAGCCAGGGGTCAAGGTTATAAAAGATGCTACAAGACATACAACGATTAGAAACCTTTTCAACTGAAAGGCTAGACCAAGATACATCTTCTCTGAGACAAAAACATCTTCACTTTTGAGACAGCTTAAGTCTATGTGTATAACATATACACATGTACTTCGCATTATACATTTCAAACTGTGAACACATACACGTGCATTGCTAATCACTTCTGATACGGCTTCTTTTGAGAACACACAGAAGCTGAGACTTTGGCACTGTCAGCACTGCAATTCAGTTTACCACTGATTTTCTAGGCACAGCAAATGGAGACCTTTTTAAGACTGAAAACTCTGAGGCATCTGACAGTGCGATCTCTCCAGCCTGACCTTCCATAATATAGACATGAGTTTATTCTGGATCATAGCTGATTATATGTGCCTTAAGACTCCAGGACAGGGAAGTAATCTCTCCTTACTACATTGAACTGCCTTGGGCTGGGTAAACACAGGTTTCTAAGTGTCACCCCACAACTGTAAGAGCTGCACTGAGGGGAGGGAGGGGAGAACTAATCTATGCACAAGATTATAGAGGGCAGAGGAGATTGCAGGACATAACTGTGCCTATCACACTCTTTGTGATCATCACCCAATGGTTCTGCCTTAACCTGGGAGGACAGAGAGAAAAGAGGATATGAGATTTTTTTGGCCAAGCAATTTACTTCCACATCGTGTGGTAACAGGGAACAATACCTATACATCACTTGACCAGAAAGATGTTTTCATGCTGTTGCCCTTGAAATCCTTATTTTTGTTAACCACAAGAATGGCTTTACTCTTCTTCCTCTCCATTCCCTTCCCTTTCAGCTCCTAGTAGCAGGGAAGGGGTCGGGGCAGCCTGCTCCTGGCCCCAGGGAGGAGGTGGCAGAAGGCTGGCCTTATTTACCTTAGCCATTTCCCCGTGTAATCTGGGTAATCGTGTGGCTAATCAGCGACGCGGAGGAGCCCCCCACGCCGCAATTCACAATGCCAACCCATTCATATTTCATACAATAGGGTATTTAAGTCATTCCATGCCTTGCCAAGGCAATTGCGTTCCCTTTGTTCCAGTGTTTTGGGCAGGGGTCTCCTGCCCTACCCCCTCTTTCACACCAGCATATGTCCTAGCTCTTGCCTGCTGCAGCTGGACAAGGGCTGTTGTTTTTGTTTTGTTCTTCAAAACCAATGAATCGGTTACGGCACTGTGAAATGTGGGTTAAAACAGTCCCCGCATGTATGCATACATTAGTCATTTGCTACACTACAACTTCACAGCAAGGTGACCGAGGAGGCAACAGTGTTCATGCTCTTCCATTTTGAATGGGCAATCTGTTGAGCACAAAAGGTAATAATAAATAAAAGACTGACTGCACGTATTGTTTCAAAAATGGCTCGCCATGCTATATCAAAGTGAAATAACAGTGTCTCTACCCCAATGTACTGCAACCATAAAGAAAAATCAAAACCTGCTCTGTAACTGAAAATTACAGGGTTCACGTTAGGATATTGAATATTAAATTCAAATCATATTCCTGCAATAAAGATTGCTATTGCTTATTCACCTTTACTTGCTGCCCCTCTCACATTCAAGATGGACTGAACTCAACAACCTTACAGTAGTGATAGGGTCTGATCTCCTTTTTGTACAAACCGAAGCCTACAGTAAACACCTGCAGTTCAGGATTTAGCCCTCATAGGGTGTGTTGATCTGTGGATCAAATTGGCACAGAGGTATTGCCTTCATCTGCTAGACTAGACCATCATCCCTCTTCCAACCCTGCCTGGTAATGACAAAAACTCAATTCTCTACAAAAAACTCTTTTGCACCTTGTACAAAACTGGTGTTGTGGATCCATTTCTCTCCCAAAGCATAAAGAAACGACACATCACAGCAACTCCCTCAAAATTAATATTACAAGCTAAGGTTAAAGTTTGGAACAGAAATGCATTTTTTATTTTTAATAATAACCTTAAATGCATTATTGTGTAATTCATGTAATTAAAAAGATGTGTTTAATGACAAGCTAGAAAATGTCATTCGTTCCTGGTTCAAGTTCATGCTACTCCACGGATGTACTACTGGTGCTGAAACATGTCACTCGTGATTTTTCTCTTAGAAATGCCTGAGCTGTATTGTTTGGCTTGAATTCAGCATTTGAAAGTTCACACCTGTGCTCTGTATTACAATCAATTTTCATTTTTACTCCTAAAACTGGAAAAAAAAAAAAAAAGTTTGGGGCCTCAATCTTGAGAGCAAATTTTCCACAGAAATCTAAGCCTTCTGCAAAGAGTTAATTAGTCAGCACATATGCAGTATTTTACAGACTTATAAATAGTACTGTATTGTATAAAGTACGCAAAAGGAAAAATGTGTAAGCATGCTCACCTAGCTATTTGAGTGCTTAACTGTAAAGCTAGAAACCAGGAAATCAAAATCTTGAGAGCAGTAGAAGGCGCAACACAGATGTATTTAAACTTTCATTTTGATGATCAAAGAAGTTACAATATCCTGTTTCAAAACTCAGTTTTTAATGTCAGTATTTTGAATCCTCCATTTTTTTCTTTTCTTCTCAAAACCCAGAATAACAAAAAAAAAAGCTTGTCAAAACTAATCTTTCAGAGCAGACTCTGGCACTCCTATGTGCAGCAGCAAATAATCTACCTGTACATCTCCCCCTGAATTAAGGCAGATTTTGTTGAAATTGCTATCCATAGAATTTATACCACTTGAAAACGATCCTGATACAGCTGAATTTGTAAATGGTTATCTCCCCCAGCACCCAAACAGCAGGGACACAGCTACAGCAATATAAATGTGCTAATCCCAGCACGACGTATTCCCACATCTCCCTGTATCAAATCATTCTAAAGGGTTTTCAATATACAAGTTAATTAGCTACAATGAAGCAGCAAAGTAACGTCTAATGAAGACCAGGGCTTAAAATACCAGAAGTGGCCTGTTGTACCCTTTCCCTCCTCTTTAATATTGACATATTCTTTTGAAATGTGTTACAGATATAGTTCAAGTGTAATTTAACAGCAGATAGAAGGCACTTAATGAACAGAATGGTTTTAACTATATGGTAAACACATTGGACATTTAAAAATATGCATATTTAACAGTATCTACAAGAATACCATTTCTGTATTAGCATCTAAAAATGCTGCTGCCATACACTATATACACTATAAAGACATATATACACACTTGTAACACTGGGCAAGAAGGTGACACCATTTTTTTACTGAACACATGACATTATATTCTAATTACCTACTCAGTTTCTTATTTCTGAAAACAATCAGTGCATGGGAAAGCAGTTGCATACATTCTACTCAAAAAATTAAATCTCTAAAACTAATTGCACAGAGTTAAAATTATACAAACCATCAATGCCTGACAAATATAACTTGCAGAGAGAAGATTAAAAAAAAAAAAATCATAGGAGAATAAACTTAATTACCTAAGAATTACCTGCTTTCAGGAAAACAGAGTTGTCACAGTTGCATGCTTCAGATTTATCTCAGAAATGAAAAGCCTTAATTAATTAAATTAAGGTCCTGATCCTGACTGGATGTGGAAGTCAATGAGACGTTACCCATACAACCTTATTGCTGGAGTGGGACTGAACACTCCCTTTTGCTGTCTATCAAAGATGAAGCTCATCTTGTAATCCCACCACTTCATTAGCACCTTTCCAGCACATTATCTTTGCCCTAATCCTCCTGTCACTTTAGGGATTCAGGGTCATTAGAGCATTTGAAGGGTCAATGTTATTGTCGTGGAGGTGTGAATTGATCGCTAAGATGACAACTGGTGACAAGTGTACTTTATTAGTCTGCTACTTTGCCTCTTAATTGCTACTGATTAGCCTGTCAGAAAGAAAATTTGGACTCCTTCTACCATTGCCAAAGATTACATTGCTTTCTACTAGGACATCTAACAACTTCACCCCACCCCACCCCCACCCCACCCCCACCCCTTGAAAAGAGCCCATTTAGACATAATATATTCACTCAACTCAGTAGAAATATTTATGTGAGTAAAACCACAAAGTAGGGCCCTTTAACCTTCCCTTTACATTTTGTTTAGCTTCTGATTGATAGCAGAATTTTGCTGTTAAAAAACCTCAGATATTTCTGATTGTTACTTTTCCTTCCCAAAATCATGAATAGGATCATCTTTTTTCCAAAAATCCCGTTTTAGACATGGCTGTCCTTACTATTTGAATGGATTTCCAAGAGGATGTGCTGGCTCTTCAAATATCACATTGCATTTAAACTACACATTAAGACAAAACAACAAAAAAAATTAAACTTGTGCACCTTGCCAGAGTTCACATGCTTCAAGTCTTAATTGCTGCTGACGACAAGAATTGAACGTTGAGTCATGCAGGGCACATATGCCAGCAGCAAAGAAGTACACTTAGTATTTAGTTTTACAGAGTTCCCTGCTTGAAGAGGGGGAAAAAAAACCCCAACACATAAACTTTTCAAGCTAGATAGCTAGGATAGAAAAATCTTAGTGCAGCATAAATGTGCTATCGTACTTGCTCGACAGCGACAATCTTTGCACTGCTGGTGTTTTTGTTTCATAACAGGTTAACATATCTATAAGGATTATGATTAGCAGCAAGATAATATGAATGCAGATCTCTGTAAACTGTCCGCTTTTATCAACTTTAGTTCAAAAAGAAAACAACTCCCAGATCTGTTCCTACTCCAAAACCCACTAAAATTCAGCTTCTGGATTACACGCCCTTCCAAAAACAAGTGCTAAACCCAAATCAGCAAAAATTAAGAATTATAAGAAATGTCTAATCTTGAATTGTGCACTGGATACATTATAATATGAATCTAGTTGCTCAGGATGAATACTTGACCTTCCTGGAGTCATCTGAAGTGTTCAGGGTTATTTTACCAGATCAGTATTTCACATCCTAATTTTCAAGGATGACACATTTCCCATGAAGAAAAGCTACTTCATAAAATTCAGTGACTGGGTCTTTGAATTTACCTGTGATCAAAAGAAAACTTCAAACAGTTTGTGCAATAATATGATTCCTCCCTTCCTCTTTTAACCATGCCTACGTAGAACTTTTGCACAGGCATTTTGTTTGCTTATTAAAAAAAAGCTTGAAGATGATGGGAACCTTTAATTATTTTTTATTTGATTTCAGTAGAGAAAAATAGCAAATACCTATGGTATTAGTTGTCTAAGAGTATGACTGCCTTTTATAGATAGTTGTACGTGCATAGTCCTGTTCAAGAAAAACAAAGGTTCTTTCACTTTACCGACACAGGTTAATACAGAGCACATCTGCTCCTATCTAAAGTATTGTTTAGTCTTCTGGTCCCACTGTCTTCTGCAAAAAGATCTGGCTCAGTATTTTAATGGAAGTCTCTGTAGACCCTATTTTAAAATGTAGCTACTTTAACTTCACCATTTTGAGCTTTAAAATATTTAAATTTAACTAAGGCAAGGCCCATGTGTGGTCAGTGTAATTTCGGTCTGAGTGACTCACGTCAGTTTTGATTAACCAGTACCTAAACAGTTTGGCTTACTGAAACAAATTGGCCTGTGTGGAAATAATACCCATACCAGCTACAAGAGGTATTGGGTTGATGAGCATGATAGTTGGGAGACAGAATATATCTGAGAACCAAATGGAGAAGGTAAGCACCATTGAGGTCACTTCTGAAACAAATGTTTATGCTTGCTTTACACAGTCTGCTGTAACAAACACAGCCTTAGAAAATGACCATTATCTGGCAGTATTTCTGGAAACATATATACCTGGACATTCATGCTAGAAGATGGGTACTAAGAAACAGAAGACATTGTAAAGGCATTGAGACAAAGTGGTGCAGTGAGATGTGGTTGAGATGTTTCCTTACCATTGCCACTCTGTTCATTCAAAGTTTGGTTCCCATGGAATGTAATTGCCTTCCTGCAATAGAAAATTAGTGAGCAGCTGTTCCTGGACAGAGACTGGCTGACTAACCATAATCTACTCTTTATGGATTAGGTAAATCATAAGGTCAGATAGATTTTTGGTTTAAAAAAAAAAAAAATAAAAAAATCAGGTAAACGATGCCTGCTTGTCTGGATAGCTTTTCCAGTGATTTGAGATCTTTCCATTTTATATTAGAAAACATGGACTGTCCTGCTGGACAGCCTTTAAATTTTAGTAGAAGTAAGCATCAGACAGCAATTTCTATGGTCAAGCCACTTCATGTTGTTTAGTGGTTTGCTCCAGGGCTACTCACAGATCAGAAGAACATTGTCCTCTTGGTGAAGTTCCCATTCCACTGAAATCCAAGTACAAGTTCATCTATCTTTCAAAAAATAATTCTGAGTAGGTCCAAAAACTCACAGGAACAGCTTTCAGGAAATTCCTATCAAAGAAGGTAGTCCTTACGTGAGATGTGAAACAGTAGCTCAGAAGAAAGGACACTGAACGCCTTGGGAAGGGGGATCTTAGTGTGCTGCAGTGGCTAACTGCTCTAACTTGATGGCACAGACAGGACGACATCGTGAAGAAGAAAATAGGTGATACTACCTCTACATCTGGTAATGAGAAAACTGCTCATTCATACTGAAATATACTTTGATGTCCATACTTAAAGGACAGGGCAGATAATTTGAAAATTTTAAGAGAATAGTCACAAAATTAAAGGACTGAAATATAGGACCAAAACTGGGAGAAGACTGTAAATTCCTCCTGGAAGGAAAAGTCTAGTATCAAAAGAGAAACTAGGATCTCCTGACTAAAGGCTGTGAATAGTCATACTTTGAGCTGAAGGAGGCCATATATTTTTCAGCACATACTCCTTTGCTATGACTGAAGAGAGACTGTTCAGTAACGATCCATCCTCACAGGTAAAGCTGAATGGTTTTCTCAGAGACTTGCTCTTTTCAAGCAGAGCATCAGCAGATGATAAGGTACCAGAGTCAGCTCTAGGGTCCTTGTGGTAGAGGCCATATCTGATGATAGCAGCGAACAGTTCTAGACTTAGCATCTCTGTAGGAAGTATCCCTGACCCTACCAATTTTCTCCCACTGCCTGAATAATTCTAGGGTTTCTTCCCTCCCGTAGCCTTGGCTTCCCAGACTATTGCTCTGGTGTATAATGCCCAGGCACAATGAAGCTACTGTGCACGCCAGGCCCTCTCACAAACAGCCCTAGTAAATAAGCCTAAGGATGCCACAGCATCACAAAGAAATTAAGGTCGTCTTTTCCTAAAAAATAGGTTGATATTACGCATTGGCGTTAGCAGAACTTCCAGTTCAAGAGATAGCTGTTTGGACAGGCAAAGCTCATGAAGTCCTGCTCAGATTGATAGCTTAGCTCAGAACTCTGGCATTTGGATTAAAGCAGTATAGAAATGAATCTTATATTTGACATTTAAAACACTTTCAAAGGGAACCTTTTCCACTGCCTGTAGTTTCTTAAATCATAGCAGAAAGAACTGCCATGGCAGAACGGTGTGAGAAATTACTTTCCAACTGCTTCTGTTTTCCCACATTATGACTGAAGACATTAGTCCCTGAATCATTTTACATCCTGGCATTATGTGCAACAACACTGTGCGTAATAAACAGACGATGCAACAGAAAGAAAATTTAAGAATTCATTTCTCCTTTCTTTTGGACAACATCTAGAATATAAATGCAGTTTGTGGCAGCTTCTGCTGAAAGAAAAAGGGCTGCTTTTGGAGGTCTAGCATGACTAAAAACTTCGGATTTATACAGTCTGGCTCCTATTTCCTGTGTGACCTTGGCAAAGTCACTTATTGTAACATTTTCAGAAATGGATGCTATTTCCTCAGGCTTTCATTCTACTTCTCATCTCCAGAGTATCTGACTGTTTTGCATGTACAACCCATATCAAAAGTAACTGTCTCAAGGGACTTTATGTAATCCCTGGATCTTGATCCTTTCAGGGATTAAGAGCTCTTTGACATAACATATATGGCATGATTTGTTAGCTTGTTTCAGGACATCCCAAAAAAACCTTTGGGTTTCACAGAAAGTTTTTATGGACTACCAGAGTTTTGCAAGCCCAGTTTGAGACAGCTAAGTCAGGTGAAGTTAGTGGGAGATACAGTAGTTCTGAAATATCAGATCTTATCAGATCTTTTTCCAAATTAATTTCTTCCCATGCACATGAAATGATACATTTAACAATTGAAGGATACAAAACTGAGAAGTGGGTGTTTCATCTTTCCCATATTTCTTGGCTCTCAAATCAGGGTTTAGCTATTTTGGAATGGTTGATGCAGAAGTAAGGAGACAACCACTGAAGAAGTTGAAGACCTCCATACTTGGAGGAAATGAAGTAATATGTTTTATACATATGCTTATATATAAAGTGCTTTGTACATTTTCTAGCAACTTGCACTGATTTATAAGAAACTTCCTCTCGAACCCAGGTGTTCAGGTTAAATTAGTAATTGCATTTCCAGTCTGCTTCAGTGTTAAATAAATAGTACATACTCTAGGGCTAAAAGACTCAATTCAGCAAGGAAGGACTACATCAGATTACAAATACAAACAGACTAAAGCTCTGCTGATCTGTTAAATTATCTGTTGTAGGAGATTGAGATACGCTGTGGACTTTATCTTCACCAGTCTTTGTCCTGCTTGAGATCAGACTGAGGTGGGATATCAACCTTCACAATCAACAGAAATCATGTTCTCATGAATATTCAGGAGAGTCTGACAGAGCATGGGAACCGGAAGTGTTCTGAAAAGGCTTGGAAAAACATCAGACTCTCTGTTGGTGTTCATTCCACCAGCCTTAGATATTCTCTAATTTTTATCTTAGGACAATTTCAGTGATGCCATCTTATGGTTCTCACTGAATTTTTTACATGTGTGTGCTGTATATTTTACTGTGCTCATAAGAAATGTAATTTTTCATTGCCATGGCTTGAACTTTCATTTTGATGTTCCTCCTTTCAACTGTGTGCTCAAGAAGCTTTCGCTGGCTAACATTTCTTCTCCCTTTCTTTCTGTTTTAAGAATATATGTAAGAACATAATCACTTAAATGCTCTACATAGTTCTTAAGAGATGTTCCATTAAGTCAAAACTATACCAAGGTGTAAATATTTATCCCCTGCTTTACATACTGGATCATAAAAAAAAGTTTAGCTTTTCTTAAAATTCTGGATGTAAAGTTTGTTCATAAAAATCGAAAACGGTAACTTCTGAACAACCTATTGTTTAGTTCCTTTAAACACCTCTTATTGCCAGCAGCAGGACAGCAGACAGTGGCATATGCTGCTCTTACCAGCAAAATTTACAAAGGGACAGTAACCAGTAATGAAAGGAAAGTGCATGAACGTGTTCCTGTAGTTAAACCAAAATGAAATGGAGTGAAAGTCTTCTGTACAGGTGATCATAACATTGCATACTTGTTAGTGAAATACTGACAAGTAACTGTCAGCCACTGTGCCTTGCACTGACTGCCTTTTACACTAGCAAAATCCAGTTGTACTAAGACTAGCCAACAAAAGCAATAAAAGTAGATGAGTAAACCATAATGTGGGTATGAAATACAAAAAAAAGGCAACACCTGGAAAACAACAGAAATGTGCAAAATCATGATCTGAATAGGATCAGATGAATTAGCTGTGGCATTCACTCGATTCCCTCAAAACATAATAAAAGGTATTATTGTTTGGGGGAAAAAAAAATTGTAACTTGGCTCCAGTAGCTTTTCTTAACTGCCACTTTCTAATATTTTGGAAACAAAGAATGCGGTACACTGAGCTGAATGGGAACACAAACTTTCTAACACCTCAGTAAATAGATGAAAGAGAGCATTAAACTAATATCTGTAAATCAGGGCACTTGAAATTAACCCCATGTTCATTAAAAAGCTTGCTGATTTTATGTTTTTGTTATCTTTCTGATACAAGTCTGAGAACAAAAGTGCTTAACAATTCCAGTCAAATAGGATAAGGGCATTAATTCTTGTTTGGATGCAAGAGCAACATAAATCATCTGTTCTAAGCTAACAATTTAAAGAGTGCACGGCACTTTATGTTAAATAAAGTATTAACACTGAGTTAAGAGCACCTATTAAGGGACTTTGAGAGTTCTGTCTCACATTACCTTACACCGGTTTTGAAATAACCTTATTTCAGCTTTTTAATCCCATAATTATTCCACAACAGTATTGTCAGAAAACTCCACTGCTTCTAACAATTTATAGCTGTAAGACATTATGTGAACCACTTAAGTTCTTGTACTTAATCATATTATCAGCTTGGCTCACGTTAGTGACTTATCTTCTAAGTTTTAAGATATATAACTTTGTAATTGCAAGATAATTAAGTAAAGTGTACTTGATAATTTAAACTTCCGTGGTTTTTGAAACAAAGTGCTGAAATACTGACAAAAAATCAATTTTATGTGTGCATGTACATATATACATATACATATACATATACATGTATAAACGCACACTTAATACATACTTGTGATTGGCCTTCACTTCATTTCAGTCATTTAGCAGAATGATTTCTTCCCAGTCACTTTCAAGGTTTATAGGTCAATTATCTGAGGCTTTTCTTTCAGGACCTCAGTTTTCTTTCCGAGATGTCTTCTCTTGCTCTGTTCCCAATTTCAGTGCATGTACTAGATCCACCGCTGTGCAGATACTCCTATTAGATGTTGGCACAGAATTAATTTATAGCCTGAGATTCTGAGAGGAGAGTGTAAGAATTCCTCAGTGGGGAGGCTGATCTGGCAGCAGAAGGGAATGGTGGGTGGTGCATTCATTAATTTAGGCATTGGCTTGTGTATCTGGTCAGACAGGCCATATCCTTCACTTGTTTGGAGCACAGTTACCCTAATTACCTCGTTCCAAGACATTCTTCATAGCCTCCTTTAATGGAGTTATGTTTTCTTCAGCAATACTTCTAATCTCTTTGATCAAATAGGTGGGATTGTGAGTGTATGGAGTATCTAGGGGGGTTATGGCAACTTTATATGTTTATACATATACATATCTACAGAGAAAGAGCTCTCCAATATTACAAATTATTGATGTTTAGGTAGAAATCAGAGAAAACTTAGGAGATTTTCCTAATGGCCAAAAGCTCAGATGGTCTGAAGTCAGTACTATGAAACAAAACTTATTGAAATACCTGTATGTTACTGTAGTTGTCAGAAATAACAAGTAACAGCCTTGAAAAAGTGGGTCTCTTATTGTGTCTACTTTTTGGCCCTTCAGTACAAGACAGGGACAAACTAGAGACAGTCTTGCTGAAGACCAAGGGCCAAGGACTGGAGCTGTGTGTGGGAGTTGGACTGGACAACCTCAAGTCCCTTCCAGCATGAATTATTCTATGACTCTGTTAGTCTTTCTGGTACTTCTCTTCACTATAAATTATTTGGAATATAACCAGAATAATATAAAGTGAAAAAAGGTCCCAAGGATCATCCTGGTCTGTTCCATTTCTACCACCTCCTCGGCCAGGTTTTCCATCTGACATAACTCCATAAAGTTTTAAGTTAGCAAAGAATCTAGCACCCAACCCTATTGGATTTAAGTACATTTGTCACAGAAATTGATTGGGACAATTAGCTGAATAAACAGATATAGCATATCTTTAAGTGCCATAAAAGTGACATGACTGCAGGTAAATCATATGAATAATTACAACCAGGAGTCAGGTTTTGCAATCATTCTCCATACAGACTTTGAATTGCAGGGCCTTCTGGTGACTAATTTGCCACTTTTTGTAGAGAAATTAAAGAACAGTTTTGCAGTGATGGCCAAGCTGCAAGGTACCAGCGAAAATACTAAAACATGACACTTTTAAGAAACACTGAATTTTGCTTTTGTTACTTCTCACAAATATTAATGTGAGCACAGTGCCAAGAGAGTGAATTTTTATGTCTGGAGCTGAGACTAATTCATTCATGAAAAGAAAATAATTTTGCAAAACAAATAAACCTTACTTCAGGCAGAAGAGAACGCAGTTTATAAAACCTTACCCAATCAGAAAAAAATAAGAAAACTGCATGATTTAGATAACCACTCTGATTGTGTGAGCTATTTAATTCTCAAAGGAACATTCTAAGCAGAGAATCTGTGGGAAAATCAAATATGAACACTATTTACATGACACATAATTGACATTTTTTTCATTTCACATTTTAGACAAAAATTCCCTTTTTTTTAAAAAAAAAAGCCCAATTCTATTGAAATGCTTCATTGTCAATTTAAAATAAAAGCTAAAATGGTCATGAAAAAGAAATAGAACAAACACTAAAATTTTTCCACATTTTAGTACATAGCTCAGTTAACTTTTGAACTAGGAAGATTCTGAAAACCTCTGGATGTACTTTTAAATACATGTAAAGGAATTGTTTTCACAGAAATTTTTCAACACCTGACTTTCCAGACAGCTCTGTTTTTGACAGAAATGTTTAAGCATCTAAAAAGTAATACAATTTGCACTATTACTGAGAAAAAGTGGACTCAGCTTCTGAAAATAAAAAGCTGTTGTTACAGATAGATTAACCAGTTCATTAATTTACCAAAGAGCTTATGTCTCCTACATTATGCAATAATTTAATTTTACATTTTGGATTTCTGATCTTAACAGTTTCTTCTTTATATACATATATGTGTGTGTATACATTTCTCTCTCTCTCTCTCTAAATTAGATGAACAAACTGGAGACAAACTCTGATAGATAAGAAAACTTTGTGTGACAGTTTTGGCTAACCTTATCTTTCTCCCCTTTTGGCTTGTTTTATTTCTGACTAACAATTATTTCTATTCTCAATTCATTATAGTTATTTCTGACTTTGTGTTTTCTAACAATTTTAGTAAGACCTGTAATCTACAAAGCCATGACTATATTGGCATGGGCCAAGATGTTCTTTTGTAAAGGGTACTGTAAAAGAGAAGGTTTGGGGAACATGAGGGCAGTTTTCTGTACCTTCCCTGTTTCAGCAGAAAATCACTGTTGTGAAATGTAGCTGAACCTTTACTTTGAAGTGTCCAAAGGAGAACATACATACTTGTATTTCAAAACTGAGTCCTGCTCAGCCAAGAAATCTAGACATGTACCTCACTACTGCTGTTTTTCAGTCCCTCTGAATGGGATCTTCCTCTAGATGTGCTGACAGTCCCATGTGTGAGCAAATTCATTTGGAAGTGCCAGGGGAAGAAAAAGACAAAAAAAGCTTTTGCATTTGTTTGGTCATTATGGAAACCGGGCTATGAACTAATGTTACTGATTCATAATGCATTCACACACTCAGTTTATATAAACATACAAAGTCTGGTGGGGTACCCAAGGACTGTCAGCCTGGAAAAATGGTGAGGATTCACTTGCTGGGCCACTAGCTCAAGCTTCCAACCACATTTGTGTCAGGTCCTCAGCTTCTGGATGAAACCAGAGTGAGTTGCCAACAACAGACAAGAGATAACTAGATGTTTTCCAGTCTCAGGAAAAATCTAGTTCAAATGGGTATACCCTGAAATTTGGACTACAGTTCAGGTTTGTTCTTATTTTGTCTGGTCTCTGCTTGCATGAGACACATGAAGAACTCAGATTCTTACTTCTATTTGCCAAAACAATGCTAATACAAGGTCAAACATGAACAATTTACAATAAACATCACTGAATCTTGGTCTAAACTGGAAAAAAAAAAAAAAAAAAAAGTAAAAACCAGCAAGGTTAGCAATAAAGCAGATGGCTGCAGTTACCCATGCAGTGTAATATCACTGATACTTACTATACTAAGTACAAAGGTTATGGATCTCCTCAGGATTCCAGAATTTATTCATCAGAATCACCTGTTATCTTTATTTTCATATATTAAATGATATAGCCCTTGGGGACAGGGACCTTCTTTCTTTATACAGACTTTCAGTTCCTAACACTTCCTTCCTGAGAAGTCCTGCTTCTCAGCTGAACCCTATGTGTTAGTTTGAGAAATCAAAACACTTACATGCAATTGAGCCATAAGTAGGCACACAAAGATGGGTTTCCCAGACTCTTCCAGTCTGGTTATCTGTTGAGTAGCAGCAGAGCACCAACAGGTTTGACGACAACACAGAGATACTGACACTGCAGTTAAGTTCCCTTTAGCTTTATGGGGTTGAAAATACCGTTTAAAAAAAATAAGGGGGGGGGGGGGGGAGTGCTGAAGAAAGTAACAGACGTTTTTACCAAGTTTTCTTTTTTCCAAACATCTGCCTTTCTGCCCATCAACCGACTTATCTGTGCTAGTTTCCTTCCATGCCAAATATTGTTATGCAATGTGCTCGGTTTGGGTCAGATGCTAACACAAAAAGAGGAGGGGCTGGGGCCTTTCTAAGAGTGAGTTCATTTGAAAAGTTATTTATTCAGTACATTAAATCAGTTTTCCACTGGGGATGGTTTTGTTCTCAGCGTTCCTCTCACTGAACTGATTTGGAATCAATGCCTGATCTTGCGCCTGCCTCTCTTGCAGCTTGCCTTCAGTCTTCTCCTTAAGGAAATTATGCATGGAAATTCCTTTTTACGAGCTTTTGCTGAAACCACAAGTCTATATCTGAAATATATGCTATGGCAAAATTTTGCCCAAAGCTTTGTCTTGGCTATATAAAGAAATTATAGGTGTGGACCAATTTTTGAATTAGCATGAAAACTGCTTTTATGTGCATATGAGAAAGGCCTTTGAAACATCTTGCCAAAGGCTTTTTTGTCTTCTGGTTGTTATAAGAAAACATGGTTGCCCAAAAGAAAAAAACTGATCATGGTTCCACCTTAATCAGATTCACAATCGTGTCCTAATGCAATTTGTCCTAATCCATTTCTAAGGAAGACAACCATTTATGATTTGGAAAGACATGTGGGAATAAATGTGGCTATATGGAAATCCCCTGAGTCCTTTATGTAGTATATTTTACCAGTTCATAAAAAAAACTAATTACATTTTAGAGAAGGCGGCATTATAGATGCGATGTATATTCTAATACAAAACCCCTCTACCCGGGTGTCCTACAATCAAACTGTGCTCAGTTTGCAATATCACAGTGCATTTTATATCTCTGTGGCTGGTTTTAGAATAATGATGCCATGCTTAACACATTTTAATACTGATCACACATTTCAGCACATGGCTGAAAATGCTGCTATGTTTGTTTTGTTTGGTAAAAGAATGCCTTCTGCTTAGTATGGCAGCAAATTGCCCTTGCAGCAAAATAGGTAATTACTTGGCGCCCGTGGAATAAATTAATTAATATTTGTGCAAATATCTGTATATTCATCCATACACAAAACCTTATATAGTTATTTCATTAAAATGACGTGCTCCAAAGAATGAAGAGACAGTTCAGTATGTTCAGGAATCTGCTTAGACATATCTACCCCACCTATGCACATGAACCTCAGGAAGTGAAAGCTGGGGTAGGAAAAGGTACAAGAAAACACTTAGGACTTAGCTTTATACATATGATTTGTCCCATTGGAATTGTGTGAATAAAGTTAACCATAAGTGTTTTGAGGACTGGGGTCCTAAAATAATACAGAGGAGTTCCAAATGTAAACCACTCGAGGTTTATTTGCACTGAAATTCTTTCATGTGCTATTTCCCTCCATACACACACATTAAAATATTATAAATGTTATTGTTAGGAAAAATTTTGCTATAAACATTACTGACCATAATGAATGGCATCAAACTGGAGCAGGTCAGCAGTGTATATAATCAGTCTTTCTATTTACCCATTTGTAATAATTAGGAGATCACGTAACTCATGAAATCATAATTATCCAGTATTTCATAATTTGTTTTTTACTTGAAAAGTTTGGAAGGGAATGTTTTCCTTTTGCATGCTCACATCTGTAGATGATTGTTTGTTCTTCAACTGGTGAAAACTGAGGCCCTATTTCAAAGCTTATCTTCTGCCCTGTCCTTTTTATCAGGTAATTGGTTTCATGTACTGGAAAAGTTACTGCTGCTGAAGAAAGAATGGTTTTGCATGCACCCAGTAAAGGATTTTTTTTTGTTTGTTTGCCTGATGAAAAAATAGATCTCTGTTGAAGTCAAAGTTTTGTTTCATATAGGACTGCAAGGTAGAAAAATTTGGCCCTCTTCCAAACATTCAAAACACATTGATCTTCTTTTGTGCAGCTATAATGTTAAATAAGACAAACGGGAAGAAATAAAGTGAAAGCTGTTCAAAATTAAAAATCTGTTTAAATCCAGAAATAGAAAGCAATATTTCAATATGAAATTATTTTTTAAGATTTTCTGAATAAAAGTGATATTGCTAAGCATTTCAATTTTTATGTCTGCACATTTCAAAAGCAAAGTTTCCTCAAAGTGTCTTAAAAACCCAATGGAAAATTAAGTGCTTCTTCATAAGAAAGTTAGAATGTTAGGGGTTTTTTCCTTTCTTTTTTGATTATTTACTTTTAAACACACAGAAGTGCAAAATCCCCACTTGTTGTTCTAATGATTCTCTATGTAGTGCGCCATATGACCGAAAAAGGATTTACCCCCGAAACCTTCTAGTTACTGTCAGAATAAATTTTGACATTCAGAAAACTTCATGCCTTAGCAGCAGCATTAACAATCAAAGACTCAGACAAACTTCAGCTGGGAAAAAGGTACATTGTCAGAACAACTTTGCTGGTAGTTTCTAACAAGAAGGCCCAAGATTAGATGCCTCCTGATGCATGAGCAGAACCTGAAGTAATTCATAACAACTGAGTGAGGTTTAGTCTCCAAGAAAATACAAAGTCTCCAACATGTTTACAGTTGAATAGAAAGTGAAACAAAATGCATTTTTGTTTCAGTGCACTCCATAAGTATGTCTCCAAACTGAAGTCCCAATTAACCAAACATTGCAGCAACTAAACCCATCTCCTTTCAAGTTACTGTATTTACACATACATATACACAAAATCTAACTGTTCTCCTTTGATTTTTGTTGTTGTTATCAATTTGGTTTGTTGTGGAGTTTAGGTTTTTTGATATGTTGGAACTTGCTTTTATTTGAAAAATAATTTCTCCCCATGTATTTGGTTTCAATGTTTGGCATATGTTTCTTATGCACATATCACGTCACATATAGGCCCGGACACCATCACTGGTCTAAAAAATACCAGTAGGCAAACTTCATAGTCATATGATGAAAATAAACTTTTTAATGTTGAAAAGTATTAGAACTAGTACAGAACTGATGTGTCCTGAGCTGATGAGCAAACAGCATTCAAAAGTGACAAATCTAATCAGGTATGGAAGTAAATGTGCTCAACTTGAGACATTTTGTAAAGAATGGACATTCAACACTTTCTAAAATTCTGCTTTCTTTACACTGGATATCCAAAAATAAAGATATCCCTTTTTTTTTTTTTTTTTTTTTTTTTTTAGTATTTGATATTAGTTTTTTTACATCTGAAAGTTACAGACATAATTTTTGCAAACTCAGCATGCTCAATATATAACTTGAAGTAACTTTAACAAGACAAGACTGATTTTCCTATTGGGAAGATTAATTTCTCATTGCTGTTGTTGTATAAGTACAGGCCTGTTTTCCTTTGTAATAAATAAAGCTGAAGTCAACACATGTAACCACCGGTATAATACGTGCATGTTGTGAAACTTGCCCTGACTCAAATCTGTTTAATGGTTTTCCACTGAAAATTCAACATCTGCCAACACCACACAAATCTTGATAACTGATGTCATCATGAACACATTAAGCCTTGGTTTTTAACATGTTAGGAAAACAAAGGGTTTATGGAAGACTGCTAACAGAGGGCTAAATCCTGGAGCCCTTGTTCAACAGTAGGAATTGTTCCTTAAATAAGGTGTGAGTAAGAACATCTTAAACCTGGCAGAATGTAAGCAAGCTCTTGTTCCACATTAAATTTAATTAGCCAAGTCATTCATGAAAATGACAACATAAGATATGAAACCTGTCACTGCAAATCACCTTTCGTCACTGAGTCTGATTTGGAAATGCATGTCCTGCTACACCAGCTACTGGCTTTGATGTTTCACAGCTGTGATACTGCAGCAAGGAAAAGCCATTTAAATAGAGAGGGAGCTCTGGAGGAGTCAGGCGTTTCCCCGACAGATCTGAAACTTCTCAGCAGAGGCCATCCAGAGATACATATTCAATAAAAAGGTCCTCATACTAAAATCTCATAACATGCCTGCAGAATGCCTGTAGCTGTAGCTAGGGGAAAAGCTGTGTAATGTTGAAACAGTAAGGAGCATCCATCCAGATAAAGGAGGAATCCCATGTTATCGCTAACATCCATACACCTGCAAAACTGATAATGCCTACCCAGCAGTTTGTTTCCTGGGCACAGAGGTGGTTAATCAAAGTTACAGCATAAGACCTGTGGGGGAGGGAAAGTCATTTAATTAATGTGCCAGATATCCTTGCCAAAGCTTTTGCCAAGATTAGGTTCAGATTGTAAAGAAATCTCCAAGAGAAGGATAATTCTCAACACCTGCGGGCACTTTTATTAGCTGCTTGCACAGAATAGAAAACCTTATGTTAAAGTATTTGTCTCTGCTCTACCAAACTGACCTCACATGCTTTTATCTGGCCATAACCATAAGCAGATTTTAAAGCAGGCTGCAGAAGAGATTGCTAATAGGCAAGTGCTCTGTGGCACTTGAATAAAGTAATCTGTGGATGGAAGCAATCGTAGGAAGCTGTTCAAAAGGGACACAATCAAAATTCATTGTTGAGGGTAGACTCAAGTGCACAGAGGAAGAAGGAAGTGAGAGAGCTCATGAGAATCTTTAACACATCCTGAAGAGGCATCCAACTAATGTAGCGACCTGATAGATCCAGGTCCAGGCCACCAGTGCAGAACCTTGGCTGTGTTAAGGGGAGTAGCAAAATTCCCTGTGAACCTCTAAATTTTTTCCCCTGAACATATTTCAGTGGTGTTTCAGGTTTGGTTGTTGTTGTTGGGTCTTTTTGTTCTTTGTGTTTTGTGTTTTGGTTTGTTTTGTTTTTCCAGAGGCAGTTGATTCTACAGAGTCTTCAGAACAAGGTTCAAAAGTTGAATACGTAGCCACAGTGCTTTTAAGGAAACAAAAACCTCAGTAAACACCTGATGCATTTAGAAAATGATTACAGTAAATCTAGGAAATTATTATGTTCTGGTACTGCATAATGTAACTCCTCATTAAAAGAAATTAGAGTGAATTTAAGATTTATCTGTATTTTCTTATGAAATAATTTGGCTACATCTGAAATGAACAGTTACAACTGCCTATTGGAAGCTTGTGGAATTGTTACTCATCCTTGATCTAACAATATGCACTTTCAGCACATATAAACACTTAGACACATGGATAGACACGTACAACCCAATTTCTGCAACCATTTGTGGCAATGAAACATGACTTCGCAAATGTTCATCATTCCATGCACTTTAAACAGTTTCTCTTTAATCTTTTTTATCCATTTAAATCTTATTTTTCTGTGGTTTTTTTCTAGCTAGAACAGCAAAAGGGCTCTGATTTCTACTCTTCTAGTGCTAATTAAATAAAAATACTAGTAATTATAAAAAATATCAACATCTGCAACTTTGGAAAATATAGTAAAAACCTTTAGATTTTTCAAGAAATAGTCTTGAAATGTTGCTCTGAGTTTTGGTGGTATTGTTCTGGTTGCATTTTCTTGTTCCTGTCTCAGCTTCACCAGAGAATCCTTTTAAATAAAACATTAATGACAACTCACAGCTTGGCAAGTTCAGGTCAGATTCTTCCTTCTTCACTCATGCTAACTAGTACTTCATTCTGCAAGAGCCTAAGTCACCTAGATGAGTGATGATAATAATAAATAGATGACCAGGAACATCAAGAAAGCTGCAATGAATCTAAACCTTAACTCATCTGTCCTTCCATTCTTTCTCAGTAAACATCACAAAAACAGTGAATCACCCTAAATATTGATTACCCTTTACATCAGGTAGGGTAATTTATGGCACTTACTGTGCTGGCAATATAGCATGCTATAAAGTACTGCATGAGGTAAGGAGAGCAGAGCTGTGACAGAGCCTTGCCACTTGCAGTCATTTGCAGAGGAATTGCAGAATCAGATCCTGCTGTCATGACCCTAAAATTCGGGATGTAAGGCCCTCCCACAGCCTCTGAGAATATTGCGACTGATCCAATAGCTCATACACCAAAACAATTCCTGAGCAAATACATCAGTTCAGAGCTGACGATGCTTAACTTTCAGAAAGCTGAATATAGTCTTAATTACAATGAACTTTGCACACTTTATAAATCTATAACTATGATTAGCTTTTACAAAGCAGATCATGAAAAAAACCCAAATGTATTAAGATATTCCTAAAGGTATTCACGCTTGTCCAGGAAAGTAGAATTGCTGTTATGGCTTTTACACTATACTTCATAATTTTCTGAGTCACTAGAAAAAAAGCAATCCAGCATTTTCTGTTTATTGGTTTTCTCCACACTCCAAATTCAAGGTGATGGCCTTATCCTGTCATTATGTTACAATTTACAATCATTCTGAATGTATCCCTAGGAATTTACTTTGAAAACAATTCTGAGTATGTATATCCAAGAGCCATCTTTTAAAAGACAGAACCTAGTATTTAACACACCATTTTCGTTACTGTAAAGATCAAAGGCAGCGGTGCAAATATCCTCGTTAGCATTGCTGATACAGGCTTATCTGGATAAAACCTAGCTATTCAACTTGCTATGAACAATGGAATAAGAAATGATGTAGACTTCTGTAAAATGTAACACACTTTTGTGTTCTGTGGAATTTGCTTGGGCCCCAGCCCTACAGAGTACACACATCTGAGTTTTACACCTGACTAGTTCCACCAGTTGAGGGAGGGTTACTCATGCGTATCATGTTAAATGTGAAAATAAGTGCCTGCAGGATTGTAAGGAGCAACACAGGCACTGAAAAGACAGCATAATCTTGATGGGCAAATAACAAACATGTTCTGCCATGGAAAAAAAAAAAAGTGAGCTTGCCATAATAGCTTCATCAATGCAAATCTGGCAGACACAGCACCATAGAGGCTGGCTGCAATTTTTCCACTATAAGCCTGACCTGTAACTCATTAACCTAGCACTAAAACAGTATTCACTTCATGTTCAGTTCTTCGAAGCACTCAAAGGAAAAAGTAACTGGAATGAATTTCTATTCCCTTCTCCTGGAAAAAGGGCAAGGCATGCCGTATTTGTAAATTTTCATGAATGTTAGAAAAAGACTATAAAAGAACAAATGACTGACTTATTGAATGTATTCATACAGCACTCACACTAGCTTTTGTGATTTTATTGTTCACGTTAATGCCATTATACTGTAACTCTTCTTTGATACTGCATTGCTCTCACATAAAAATAAACAAACCTTCCCGTAAGACCAAAATTGCAAAGGTCCAAGACCAATGATAAAACTGCTCCTTCTTTATTTCCCTGGGTACTTGCCACCTGCCCCATGGCTAACACTGTACTCGGTAACACTTCTGGGTATATCTGCAAACCCCACAATGCTAACAAAATGACTTCTAAATCTTTTCCTACAATCAGAGTTCATGAATGGCTGTTAGTTTAAAAAATATTAATGGGAACCATTTCACCAAATACTAACATTGCTTTTTCTTTCATGGGGTTGTGCCAAATCTAAGACAACTTAAAACTGAGCCCAGGGTTGTTGTTTTTGCACGGGTTTATCAGAGTCTCTCTAATTGAAGATAGGTCCATAAATAAAATATCAGGCCTTTTTTTTTTTTTTTTTTTTTTCCCTGTTATTATTCTCATTAGCATAAGATTAGATCACACAAAGGTCATAGCATGTGAAAAATTGTGAAGCATTAGATTAGACCCCTTTAATGGGAATAAAACCAGTACTTCCCAAATTCCTTCAGGAAGCTCAAATGTGTGGCTCACCTGGAAATTTCCAAGCAACTGGCTGAAGAACTTCATTCCAGCATCCCCACACAAGTATAAACTGAAGAAATTTAGAGTGATTTACTTTATTTAGCTTTTGTATAAACCTCCTAACTAAAGGACTGCAACCTCTAGATAAGGGAGCATAGGTCCTTGCAACCTTGGAAACAAAAGATTATTTTTTCTGTGTTTGATAAAATGCAGTTTTTCCTATCTTGAATCTCCCCATCTCATTATTTTCTTTTATTTTAGGGTCACTGAATTCTTAGGTTGCCCCTTGACAGTAGCAAAAGTCACCCCAACCCATTACCTCTCTCCTGCTCTGAATAAGTTAATACATCACCACTAAACTGAAAGATTCCTAGCCTCGACTTTATTGTTTTCTGTTTCTATTTCAGACCAGAGAAGACCCCATTTGCCTTAAAGCCGGCCTGATTTCTTCCAGCCTTGTTAGCTGATATAAAGAAAGAAGATACTACTTCCTACAGTCCTAGGCAGTACTCTGCAAGTCACCTTGGAGATCGGAAAGACTGTGGAGCTTTCTGGGAAGAAACTTCCTTTTGTTTTTATTTCCGCCCTCCAAGCCATGTAATTAATGCTGCACAAGCACAGATATACATAACTCTTACAAGTGACTTTTTCAGAATCAGTGCCAAAAATGCAACCTACTGTGATTTGTGTTTTTAAACTGCATAGCAGAGGCTGATCAGCACTGCGTCTGCAGTCTAGAGGCAAACTCCTGTGCTTATACAGGCGAATTACAGGTCTGGACGAACAGCAAGAACAAGCTCTTAACTCCTACAGGATTTTCTCCACTGCCAGTGCAGTTCTATAAAATATGACCTTCAAATGGAGGGGGGGAGCCCTAATTCTTTTCTGAGTTACATGTGCTGAGTTTCAAAGCTTTATGCTTGGGCTCTACCCACATTGAGACAGATACTGTGTGTTGCTCGCTCTTCCTCATCTTCACACACTTTTATCACTGAGATGCAGTTCTACATTTAGAATGAGTTGCACTGAGATGCAGTCTCTTTAGAAAGAGGTAGTCTGAGAGACTGTCTCTCCACTTTCTTCAGTAAAGTGTAGCCATACAGACATTACAAACAGCATAATTTCTTTTGGTCTTTCCTTTTCTTAGAAATATTGGTTTATAATGGGTTAAAAATCTGCTGCTAAGCAGTGGCCATTTTAAGGTGTATTCTTCTCCCCTGCTGATTTGCCCTCTGACCTTCTGGGGGCCAGGGCAGCTGCAGACTTCATTTTTACTCTATTTCCTGGTCTCTCTCCTGGCTGTGCATTCAATGTTTCCACAGCAGATTAATGACAGCTAATAATATCTGATATATCTGGACATTGCCACATAATGAGTTGCAGTCCCACTGGGTGCCCAAAGTGTCACTACTAACAAATTCACCAGAGCTGCACATAATTAGCATGTAAAGGGAGTGATCATGCAGTAAATCTGGAGGGGAAGATGGATAGCCCATGAGGAAAAAATATAAGGAAAAAATACTGTTCTTAACACTCATTGGTAAATGTATGTTTCTTGCCATGAATATTTTCTTGATAACAAACTGTGGACAGGTTACCTTTACAGTAACATTATTCCTTCCACGGCTGATAGGCAGAATTTCATTATGCCACTGCTAATGTTACAATATTTCTGTAAAATGTCACCATATGTAAATTAGAAGAGGTTAGGGTTTTCGTCTTAGTTTTCTTTCAAGATGCACTGTCCCTTTCTGCTCTGGCCTAATTCCTTCCTCTACTAGTTTACAGACATGTTAACATTTCCCCAACCTTACAAAATAAAAATCGTCATTAGACGATCTTCCATCTCCAGGAGCTAAACAGAAATGAAGAAACTCAACACATGACAGAGGGAGCAAAGATACAAAGTAGAAATTAGTTTACTTGATAAGGTTTTTATCCAAGTATAATCTTTCCTGACATGCCAGAAAACACCCAATAAAGAAAAACAGGATGCATGGACAGTGTGAGTTACCTGACCTGGTCTGGACACAGGTCTCTACCTTGTGATCACCTGCCTTCCCATCACATGCTAAGTTGCTGCCCGCAGTCTGGATGTGTGCAGGCAAAGAGGCTTTCCCAGGAGAAGGAGGTTGACAAAGAGCAGATGAATTGTCCTGATGGGCTGTACTCAGCCTGAAGAGCCCTAAACTGGACAGCTCTGCTCTAGTTTAAGTCATTCATTTCTCCTCATTAGAAACCATTGGTCACCAATGCTAAAGACTTCATTTTGGTTTGAGGTTGTGTCATTTACAGGCCTTTCGCTTCTTTGACATCTGGGTGGGAACACTTGCATTTATGTGAATTCAGCTCTGAGGTTTATTTGGGCAATTGGCCAAAACATGGTTAATTCAAAAAAGTAGTAGTAGTAGTAGTAGTATTTTGCTGAACAGAGAGACCTTTGCTCTGAAGACTTCAGCCTTTAAATTGTTCTTGCTCATAAGGCACTTCTGTCATTTGAGCAGGGAACAAAGTCAAAAAGGAAGCCTCACCTCAAAAAAATAAACCCAAATCCCAACAAACAAACAAACAAGTCTATCTATAACATGTATATTTTCCCATGATAAATATTTAGAGATGTGAAAAATTCATAAAGTCTTACTCTATTCTCTGTAGCTGCCTTCTGCAGAGAGCGAGCTTGGCCAGGAGAGCCTTGTGAACCTCAGACTGAGCAAGCATGAGGTGACTCGTAACCTATTTTATATCAAAAGCAAAAATTGCACAGAGCTCAGGTACTAGACCCTGTTTGCAATGTCGATGAGCACTATCAATAAACCTCAGCACTTTTAAGAGTGTGAACTGCTACTCAGCAGTGCAGGGAAACACCCTGGAAATAACAGTAGCTGCTCCTGTCCACTACTGCATTCCTGCTTCTGCCATTAACTCATGGGCCCCTCAGATCAAAGCTCTGAAAGTTTCTGCATTTGCCACTCATACTGAATTTCATGCTGGCTTGTGTTCTGTTGGAGAACCAACTTTTGGAGTCAAGTCACTATAGCTTTTATCCTTTTCTTAAAAAGAAAGTTTCCAAACTGGATGTTGCACAGAAAAATATAAACTCTAGAGGCTTAAAAAGCACACAGTTAATTAAGAAGTGAGAATTTCTTTTAAAAATCCCACAAGTTTTGCACCTTGGAAAGGGCAATCCTACTGGTTTTTTTTGAGGGGGAATAAATTAAAACCCTTTAAACTCTTCCTAATAATAATTTTAATTTTGAATCCCTTGTTCTATTACCATCTCTCTGCAATCCATATGGTAACTCTCAGCACAGTTACTCATTTCAAAATTCACCTTCCCACATAATTTCCTTGTATACAAAAACCCCTAAATTAACAAAAAAAAAAAAACCCAGCCCAAACCCAAGAATACTTACACTGTTCACCTTGTTTTTAATGAAAGAACGAACCTCACAGACTATCCTGTTCCCACAGGGGCCTTTTTTTATGCAATCGTAATGATAATTAACTGACAGTGATTGATGGCCAGTACTGAGGTAACAGAAGATACAACTGTACCATTCTATCGAATTCACTTTTTCATTTTTTTATGAGTCCTTGCTTATTTCTGAGTAACATCAAATTAATTACTTGTCCGATTTCAATTTTGCATTTAAAGTTCATCTGAAACATATTTGCCCAACTGATCTGTCACCTTACTGACTGGGGTTTCATACTCTCCAATTTCATTCTGTGTCAGGCTCATGGAAGGCAAATACTTTTGCATTAGAAATACAGGAAAACACATATATTTCCACATTTTGTAGGTAAAAGTATTTCTACTGGAAAATGGGCCCCAGAGCACTGAGGCCATACAGAATTTTTGAATATGTCCACGTGGAATTTTATTGAAGGGAGTATGAGTCTTTTTTAGCTTAATTTCAAAATATTGTTGTTAGCACTGCAGACATCTCTAGGGGTATTTTTATATGCAGTGAACCGTTTTATTACAAAATCACCTTTGCTGAAAAACTCCCAGAGTCTCACATCCAACTTTGGTCTTGTTAAATCTCACAGCATCTCATACATTGTCTAGAATGACTACATGAAATGACTACATTTTATGCTTTATTCTTCAAATTCACTGTTTTAAATAATTGTTTCCATTACACTGGTTGTGTCAGCCTGACAATTTTGTATATATATCAACTGTTTTAAAAGCTTTTTGAAGAGGTCTATTGCTTTACCTGGAAAATGGTCCAATTTGAAATATCTGCTACACAGAAGACCTCATGTTTTAAATTTCTTTCATCTGACAGGTGAATTCTCTCTAGTATTTTATCACTTGTTACATTTAAATGATATTATTTTAACTGCTTTTCTGAAAGACTCTCTTTTATTGGTTGAAAGAAAAATAAGTTCTTTTTAGACATGCAGCGTTTCCTTTACAGCTTCATTGCCCTTTCAGTGTGTCATTACATGTAACAGAATGTACACACAATGCATCCCTTGGGAGTTGAATCTTATCACAGTTCAGTACTTTCAAAATGAGCATTTTATACCACTTGGCACCCTGAGGACATGTGAGGTGACACCGCTGATCTCTCAGGAGAGACATCGTTGATTACTTACAGGTCTTGTTGATGAAGAAATTAGACAATAATTATATTTTGTAAATTCTAGCAGCACACACCCCCTCCCCCCCCCCCCTCCCCCCCCCCTGTCAAAAGACAGAGACTGTGGTCAAACTGCATCTGCTTGGGCTTCCATGGTTTTTGCCTACCTTTATGCCCTCCTTGATGAGAGTAGTAAATCAAGTTCAAGTACCCTGTACTGAAGGATCTTTCACCAAGTCAGATGCTGCTAAGACCTGACTACTAGGTAAGACTTCCATGGAGGTCTATCAACCAGTCTCAATTACCTGTACAGGTTATTGCTCAGGGAATTGGGACACCCCACCCAGGGGCTGCCTGCTGGGTGGGGTGTCCCACTGGAGCATCCTCTCCCAATATGGTCTGTGATCATTTGACACACAGGGGACTTCCAGGATTATGGCCAATAAACCTTCCTCACTATGAGAGGAACTACTAGTGGCCATGAACGATGCATTTTCAAGCACTAGAGAAGATGGGCAATACATACATACCTCCTTACTTAAATGATTTTTGAGGAATGCTTTCCTTAAGAATAGGCTAGGAAATGTTGTTCTGTGCACAAGAGAACGTACTGCTGCCTCATGCAGAAGTTACATGGTCCCACTGCTTCACAGACAACTACAAATGGAAAAAACAATTGCCAATTGTTGCCAATTGTTGCCAAACAAAGAAAACCAAAGGTGATTCTTTTTTTCTTCATCTGAAGGAAAAAAGCAGCAACAACAAATGCCTTTGTGTCAAAAGAAGACTTCCAGGTGACTTGAAATTAAACACTTCCTTCTCACGTCCTGTGAGTAAAGCAAAGGACTGAAGTTGTGACACAGCAGCTGGGAGAGGCATTTTTATCCCTCATCCTACTGACTGGCACCTGCATGCAAACTTGTCTTCCTCCTGAATGAAGCTGAACCAAATTCAACCTGTCCCCCTCAGGAAAGGATCCTGGCCACTGGGCAGTTGTGTGTTTGCATCTCTGTGTATAAGGTCAGGAGAAGGGAGAGCATTCCTCTTAATTTCTCTTGTAGAAACACTGCCACGTATTGCCATGGAGAGCACATTAGCCATCCAGCTGGAGTCCTGCCTTGCCACTGAGCCAAATTCAGCTCTTTTTATAAATGAGAAGCAGCACTGAGAGGCTAAGGGACTCCACACCACTTTCCATGATTTAAAATATTATATCAATTCTGACATTCTCTTGGCAAATAGTTGACTTAAGTTCAAAAACCCATCAGCTAAAGGTAGGAAAGGAGCTCTTCCAAGTCCTAACCTCTGTGATGATGGGAAAGCTGAGAGGCCAGGGCAACTTCATCCCTCTCATAACAAAAGTTTAGTCTCAATTTCTTTCATCAGAGAAAATTACTCACGAATATGTGTTACTCATGAATGTAACACAAATCAGTGCTTTTCAGCAGACTTGCTTCTAATTTAATGTACACCCATCTATCATATCTGTATAAGTAACATTAGGAACATATATTAATGAAATCAACCATCTGATTATAAATCATCTGGTATCTGAAACAACCTTAGGTGTCTTCACAAGAAGCAGGAATTATGCATTGCATGCAGGACTTACTGAGCTAATGATACTTTTACATTCTGTGGTGCTTACTATGCGCAAAATAACGTTTGAGATCATTTAAGACCTAATGCCACTGCATAAAAGACATCCTTAATTTTATGCTGGTGGCCCGTTATAAAACAAAATAACAGCTAGACCAGTCTTCAGGGTCCCCTGTGCTGAGCTATTGCTTGCTCTCAGCAAGGTGCATTTACAGATTTGCAAATTTCTCCTGCCAATTGAACCACCTTATTGTGTTTTGATACTTTTACTGCTTCTAGTGAAGTTGGCTGTCAAAGTGCTTCTTAGCTGGAGAATGGATTTACAAAAGACTTGTGTCAAAATGTCTTCAGTGGGTTTCAGGACAGAATCTGATTTACCTATACAAGTAGTCAGAGAGATCATCCTATACAGCGGAATCATGGCTGCTCTCTTTACTGTCTAAATCAAGCCTTCACTTTTCTATTCAACTCTTAGATCCACAGAATGAGGAAAGATGAAGAAGAAGGGACTTAATCTCATTGTGTCTTGTATGCTGTTAATTTAGAGGAATACATTTGAAAGTAGCAGCAGGCACCTAAATATTCTGGAAGCAATAGAATCCACATGCACTGAAGAACCCTGTGAAAGGAGAGCAGTAAATTATATATTCCAGTCCCTAGTTTCAGACTTCTGCATCTGAAGATCTGGACCAGGCCTGGTCTCCTAGCTCCTATGGTATGTGCCTGCCATGCAGGCAATGGAAATCCAACCTGCCAGCTAGGAATAACCTGGAGGAGACCAAGAACTCTGCCTTTGTTGTGATCCCAGTTTGATTTGAGTCGCTGAGACCTTACAGGTGAAAAATGGAGGAGACATTCCTTCAACCGCACATAATTAAGACAAACCAGAAATATGAACAACACACAAACCTTGTGGCACTTTCTCTGGAAAGTTTCTTTTCAAAACAGAAATATTTAGCTAAAAGCATTTCCTCCTCTTCAAATTTTAGATACGCCTGGAAGAGAGCTCTATTTGAAGCACAATACTTGCAGGATCATACAAATGTCTGGTCCAATTAATGGCAACAGAGTTTATTTCTGGGGAAAAGTCTACCTCCCTTTGTCCCACAGTTTCAGGAGAGGTTTTCTAATGCAGTTTGATGGTTGTTATCAGGCAACCAACCAGCCTCTTCCAAGAGTGGACAAATTAACTGATAACTGCTAGTGCCATACCTCTGTACACCCAATTCTATTCTTACTGGGCACACTGCTTGCCAAAATAATATTTAGTTAGGTCCAGATGCTCAGACTTCCCTGTTGTTACACCCATTTGTACAATCACCCATTAATTTTGAGCCAGTGTTACTTTGCCAACACCTTATGAAGGGGAATTGGAAGAATGGAAAACAGCCCCTACTAAACTTCATCTAAACAGGTTTTGTTTCAGCAAAGCAAAATTTGTACCAGTCTGCATCCTAATTACCTCAGCCAAATCTGCTATGATATGTAATTACATTATTATTTTAAATTAATCCATCCGTAAATTACAGTTGTCTTTTGTTTATTCACTTGTTTAGACTGGTCTAAAAAAATGAGCAAGGCTTTCAGACATGTATAATAAAAGCAAAATGACTAAAAAGACCTACTTTTTTTAGTTTGCATTAATGAGTTCATCCCAAAATATATATGCAATAATATAGGAAATTAAGTTATAAATGTAGGGATGTGCTCCGAGTCACCATGAAAATCTGCATGCAAATGCATAATAATCACAAATCTACATTATTACAGTATTAAAAAATACCTACAATTAAATTATCATGTGGAAATAATCATAATGTTATTGGAAACTCAATTATTGTGGCAACCCTTGTCGGGGAATTAGCAGGCTATGGCAAAGGCAAGTCAGACCTGAATTCATCAAATATATATTATCACAATATTACATGTTCACTTCGATTCCATGCAAAGACAAACATCCTCACTCACTAGTGTCTGCTCAATGCATTTGTATTATTCATGAACAACTCTGTGATCTATTATACATACAAAACTGATTGTACGCTGCTTGCCGGAGGCTACAATGCAGAGACACAGAATTAATTTTATTATATACACATGCATGATAATTGTGTAGAATTCGGTCAAATATCAAACTCTGCTCCTGTGCTCCATTATTTTACTTTCCAAAAAGAGGTCTAAGGTCAGCAGCAATTTCTCTTTGGCGACAGTGAAACTCTTTGTCATTTAGAGTAGAAAGTTCCTGGGTACTAATGAGCCTGGAGCTGTGATGAATGGTCACACATTCCCTTTCCTTTCCAACCCCCACCCATCAAAGGGAAAATGTAACTTTTATTGAGATTCTCAAGAATTCCTTGCCTCTCATGCACACAGAAGTCACTTTGGGCTGTGGACTTAAGAGACTTGATTTGTCAGAGATGGAGGCAACTTTTTTGCTTGTTTTGGAGGCTTAGCTAAAATTGCATGAGAAGATGATCAACAATTAAGGAAACCCATTTGCAGCTGTAGCTTTATTCCTGTAGGAACTGTTATTTTCAAGACATTTAAGTAAACCCTCCAGAAGACACCCAAAGGGCCATCTTCCCTGTTACAAGTTTTTAATGAAAACAAACCTCTCCCCCTTTCTTCAATAGCACAAGACTGACAGGAAGGCCTTTTTCCTCTTCTCCCAAAACTTCCAAACATTTTGCCAGAAAGACAAAGAGTAGTAGCATCCAAGACATTTGTAATTCTTTGAAGATACAGGGAGATAGAAATAAATCAAACTTGAGAAGGAACTTGAACAAGGCTCACCACCTCAGAGTCCTGGTCTGATTTCAAATATAATTGAAAATGACCAGGACACTCAACTTCAACGTTTCATTTTAGGTAAAAGCCAGGTCTAGGGGAATAAGTGGTACGCACAAATTTTGGCAACAATAACTACTGTCACTCAGCTTAAGTGATGGGTATCAGCTCCCATGAACTGCAGTTACATAAATACCCCTGATCACGCATCCAGATGAATGATCCAAAAGCTTGTCTCGGGAATGAGAAGAAGAAAAAGGTAATCTTTAACTGAACATAAAAACTATCCAGTGTGCCATTCCCCATGCTGCATTAAAAAAATCAAACCCTGAAACATCTTTCCTTGCAGTTCCATTCACTCCCACTCTACATCCACTGTCCAGGCTTTTGGCTATCATCATGCTCATCCGAATCTCTGATCTTTAAGACTGAAAACATTTACTCCTTGCCCGGTTCATTCAGAGTAGGGTTTTATTCAAGCATATCCCAAACCTGCTCTTGCATTACTGTTGTGCTTTCAACAGTCATAAGCAAAAGGTGCACTCCAATGCATTTATATTCTAGATTCATACCATTTATAGAAGTAAACCGTAACAAAGACTCTAAATGGTTTTTCTAAGTCTACTCAAGAGCCAGGGGAGATTTAAACAACTTCACCTTTAAATCTACCTTTTATATGCTTATGTCATGCCCAGAGTCCATAATTTTCATAGCTCTGAGAACAATGCAGGATGATCTGCATGTGGTAGTGCATTCCTCGCAAGTTTTCCACAATATCATAAATTTATTACACATCAGTAAAATAATCACTGTCTTAATTAATGAATGTGATAGACATACAAGAAAAACTCAGGGAGGAGGAAGTGAATGAATCCCCTCACATAACATGTGGCTCCATCACAAGCGATAACAAGCAAACATGTTAAACTGGGCTGTTTATTTTGGCTGACTCATAGCCACGAACAATAAAAACTGCAAAAACACAGCTCTGACCAGTCTTCAGGGCAGCGGTTTAGCTAACTAAAATGTTGGAGATGCAGAAGAAAAGCTCTTTCACTCAAAATAACATCTCAGTAACGCATTTTGTCACTTAATTGTTCATAACACCATTCTGTTCTTAAAAATTTCTGGGTTTGGTTAGGCACAAACATACACCTTTTTTAGTGATAGAAATTACTCCAAGAGAGCTGGCATCTTTTAGACATCCCACTCTTCCATAGCAAACCCAGGATTATTTTCTGCCATTTCAGGTTGGCTAGGCAATTAGGTGAGCAGCAGGACCTTAGGGCTCAGGCAGTATTGTTTAACTTCAATCTTTGTTGTAAAAGTAGGTAACAAACTGTTGGGTCACAGAGAAGATTTCTCCTGGAGATTGTTAGCTTGACAGGCTCCGGCAGGCAGTAGGATAATGGGGAGAAAGGCCCTACTGAAACTACTTATTTTGTCATCATTGTCCAAGACTTGTGACTTCTTACGTACATATATGAAATTTCAGTAGTTCAAGCTTGTACCTCTGGCTAACACTAAGCCAGTGCAGTTTGAGTTCAGATAAAAAAATTTAAGATTTTAATAAATTCAGTTAAACATCAACCAAACTACCAAACCTCTTAATCACATTAGGAAATCAAACAATTTGAGAGGACACACTTTTATTAGACCTGAGATTGTTGCTCTGTCTGGTATGCCTGAAAACACCTCCATGGTTTACCCATGGCATTCTGGCACTTTCCCACTGGCCTTCAACTGGTAAAACATACAAGGCAAAAACATTGCCATTAAGCACATTTTCCGAGCTTGTAAGATAAACTTATTTTTAAAATCACATAGCTGTTAATTGCTTTGCTCATCTCCAGTTCTTAGTAGCCACACTAGAACCACCAGCTAAACAGCAAACTGTTGCAAAGACGGATGTTATTTCCTCGGTTAACATTTATTTTGCATGTATCCATAAAAGCGCTACATGGAAGAAGCGTGCACACATGGATCAGTCTTGGCTTCATTTTCTTGCCAGCTATCAGACAGCATTGCTCATGCACAAATCTTTTTGTATTCAATATTCATGGTGCAGAAGCATGTACTGCTCCCAGTTAGGATTAAGAAATTTTATGAGAAGTGTTGTACAAAACAAAGATTGTCACAGTTCTGCCACAAAGCACTTACAGTTGGACAGGTTGACAACTCAACTATTGCTACATTGTGTATTATGTGAGAAGTAATTTTAAATGTTATTCTAGTCACTCTTAAATGAAAATATTACACTATATGTAGCTCTATGTGGTAATGGAGGATATTCCACTTCTTGCAACAAACGCAGGACAATACTTCAGCAGTTACCCAGGCAAAATAGCTACTTTGTCTTACCAGGGATTTTTTGTATTTTTGTGTATATATTTTATTTCTGTCAAAAATTCAATGACATAATAGTGTAAGTCAAGCTGAATGTAATCTAGAAGATAATTCTTTTTCAAAAAAAAAGAAGTTGACCAAAATTAACAAAAGTATACATTTTGACTCTCATCCTAATGGGAACAATTTGTCACTTGATTTCAAAATTTAGTAATATTTCTAAGAGATGTGTCCCTTCTTCAACACTTGCTTCACCAAGAGATGACACCATAACAATTTTCTTGTGTTTGGTTTAACAGAACACTTATTCTCGCTCTTAACCAGTGACAAAAAGGCTTTTCTAGTTTATGAAGTACAAAAAAGTAAGAAAAAAAAAAATCTTTGCATAGTCTTACTGGTCATGATAAACCTTCCTTCTTGGGAGGCATATTAAGACAGAACAGGTTACCTCTGAGATGAGTTTAGTAATTAAACATTTTTGGGAAACTTGCATTACTGACAGAGAACAGCTTTCCCATGGCTGAGCAGAGAGCTGGATGGGATCAGAGCTCAGGAGTAATGCCTCCCAGTCACATGCGATCCCCAGCTCTCTTCTGCAGCCCACTAAAGGCCCTTGGCAACATGAATCCCCCCCAAATGAGGTGGTAGAGGATGCTTCTTCAAATATCTCCTTGATGCCAAGGATGTTTCTATGGTAATTCTGTGTTCAAAGTTACAGGCTCGTGCTGCATGAGAGGCTACACCAGGGCCCAAGGAGATGAATGAACCTATCTAAGGTTGTGCATACCCAGGGGGCTTCCATAATTTTGGGTGCGCAGAAATGCAAAGACGGAATAATGACAATGTGGTGCTGCACTTCAATTGTTGAATTACTTCAATACCTTGCTCACAGATGTGTGCATGTGAATCTAATCAACCAAACTCCTCACAGACAGCAGAGATTATTCTGAGATATTATTCCCGCTTCTGCTACAGAAAAAGAAGCACCACCCTTTCGTAACCTCTTGTATACAGTGCGGTGTGTGTGAATGCATACACACACACACCCTCTCTCTCTACACACACACACACACACACAAAATGAAAAGTTTCCTATGTATAGCACATTATTATCAGAAAGAGATGACTTCTAATAACACTCACCTTTTCATGCAGAAAAAAAACCTCTTTGATTGTTTATCTACCTAAACATTTACAACAACAAAACAACAGGGGAAAAGGAAAGGTGGCACTATCAGAAATAAGTATCTGAAGAAAATGAGTTTTTTTCTTATCACTTTAAATCCTAGAAAAGGAAGCTTTTCACTACCTTTTCTTCTTGAATCATTCTGTGCTTCAGTTCCTAAGTCAGCACATTTAACTGTTCAATTTGCAGTTCAATAATAGGGACTAACATTGTCTTTTAAATGCATACAGAAAAGTTGCATCTTTTTGCTCTCATTTTCCCTGTGTGTATGTTGCATACTGACATCAAATTCCCTGCAGGCATCCGAACCTTTCAATTGGAGAAACAGTGCTCCAGGGTTTTCCACGTGTCTAATATACCTGGATAAAAACTGCTAATTGTCACTAACTTCCATTAAATGACAGCAGTAAGGCACGAAATATGCTCGATTTGCAGACGCTAGTGCCACTGGGAGTTAGCAGCAGATTAATAATTGTGCAGACCTCAAACATTCCCCTGGCACTGCCAGTCTGGGTTTCCAGTGTAACGCTAGATTACAAGGCCTTTCTTTTTAGCTTGCTTTCCTAAAGAAATAAGGCTTAGGCAGTTGCACTGTCTTCCTGTGCATGTGTTTGACTGTCCTACCTTCCCACAATAATTTCTGGTCAATCTGAATACATTTTATAGGAGGGTAGAGGTCACAAACATACAATGGCCTTAGCAGTTTTGTGAAAAACAGGCAGCTAGGTAGATATAATCAAGCCTGAGCTTAAGTGTTTCAGACATCCTGGCTTTCTAGATTCAGATATTCTTGCAGACAGATGAACCCTAATTCTACTCAAATTTTGTTAGCACTGAAAGTAGAAGGGAGATGTGCCATATCACATATTCAGCAGGCAGCAACTCTTACATGACCACCTTTACAGATCAGGTGTCACAGTAGGTTCCCAGTTGTGTTTGGTTGGGTTTTTTTTATTTTTACAAACCTATAAGCCAAAAATCCTATTTCAGCTTGAGGCTTTGAGTGCACATCAGGAGACAGCTTCTTGCACAGGTACAATCTTGCTCTGGTTTCCTGCAGATAAGTTCAGGAGCCAACACTTTACCTTCCCCTTTCTTCTTGCTCTGCTGTTGCTGCTGTTTCCTCTCTGCTCTTGGCATACATGGGCATGTACTCTTGGGTATGAGGACCCCACTCCTATGGCATGCAAGCTTACTGACGGCTCCGGTGGCATGACAAAGCTCATTTCTGCATGCAGCAACACGATTACAGCGAAGGTGAGGGCGAGGTTGAGCCAATGTGTTTCAACACTTCTTTCTTGGTATTTATGACTGTGCCGTAGCATTCTTGCAATCTGGCCTGCTGCTGTTCCAGCTGCTTATGCAAGCTCCTGATTGAGCGCAACAGCAGAAGCCGTCGGTACATAGCTAGCTGGAGCCGGTACTTCTCCTTTTCCTCCTTTTTCTTATTTTCTAAAGTTTCCATTACTTTCGCAGTCTTCATCCAAATCACCCGACCCAGACTACAAGGGGCCATATTGCCCTTGGCACTTCTCCCTGCCTGCTGCAGGTGGTAGACTCCAGGGTCAGTTCCAGGCAGGGCAGTGACAGCCTGCAGGGGCTCGCTGGCCCTGCCAGGCACCCTTGGGACCGGCAGCACCTCCGAACTCAGGTCGTCATCACAACAGGGGCTTTTGCAGCACAGGGAGGCAATGCCCACAGGTTGCAGGTTACCAGCTGCCACAGGGTATGATGAGCCACCTAATGATGCATTTACAACTGTTGAATGATGCTCGTCCAACCCAGAGGCTGTCCTCTGTGCCTGGCCACCACTAAGCATCTCTGAGCCAGTCAGGGCTTTTGCCTGGGCCACGGCCTTGCTGGAGAGGACAGACAGTCTTTCTGGCACTGCTGAGCTTCCCTTGTCTTCATTAAGGCTGGCTAACGAAGGGCTGGCAGAGCAACTGGGGGATGCCGTTACAGCATCAGGATTCAGAAACTGGTCTTCATCATCACTGTTATTTTGGATCCCCTCTTCATCTCTTGGTATTACAATTCCTGTCTCAGCCATTTATTGCATGAGCTACAGAAACTTTCTGTGGACAAAGTGGAAGTAAGAGGGTTTCATTTCCATATACACGCACACAGAAGCCCAGTGCAGAGTGACATTTGGAGAAAGAACCTCTCTTTATATTTAAGCAATGGACCTATTACTCTTCTAATAAAGCACAACCCTTGGGTCACTTCAGGCCATTTCTTGTGATTTGCATTAGATGTTCTTCGAGACACAACATTAATCCAATAATAATTAAAATGATATACTGTACTATTAACATTCTCAAATCTTTAAAGGCAAGTGATCTATCCCTGCAGCACTGGCTGTGCTGACTAATTAAACAGAATACAGTTGTAAATGGGCATTGTAAGCACTTCTCCCGTTTAAGAACACAGTTCTAACAAGTGTAGTTTGTAGAGACGGGTGAGTTATCAGGATTGATCAGCTTTAAAGGGAGGTGGATGTACCACAAACAGCAGCTTGCATTTAAATGCCCTCTCCAAGATTAATCTGTCTGCTACCAGTTTGTTTACAAGGTTGCCTTTCTCCCTTCTATTAATTCTAACAGTAAAGCTATATTAGCACCACGCTAGCCATAGACAGGAAAAAGAAACCAAACACTTACCGAGGTTACTGGGGGAAAGGAAAAGAGTTACAGTGCATTGTGTCTGTGTATCATGTTCTCTTGAATGTGAGTCAGCACAATCTGGAACAGAATCATCACGGTGCTGGAGCAGGAGCAGCAACAGCATTATGCTGTTCCACCCAGCAACAACACAGTCAGTCCCAATCACAGAGGAGAGCAGGGCTGGTTTCTCACCCCACCCCACCCCCCCTTCCCCCAATAGATATTCCTCACTGGCATCCAGCTTTGATGTCATCTTTGAGCACCAAAATGAAATCCAGGGTTGGATGACACTTTTTTTCCCACCTCAAAACCAAACATACCCAATTCACTCATTCTACAGGGGGACAACATCTATGGCCCTTCCCATCCTTTGCCAGTCAGCAAGGAGGCAACACAGCACCAGAAAGAGGGTGAAGAATTCTGGACTGCAGTATACACATTTTCCTTCAGAGAAAATAAGCTTAGATAAACTTTAGCTGCATGAACAATCTAAACCCAAAAATGAAACAAGCATTTAGCACCAACTGAATGCTAAGCATAAAAGCACACAGAAGTTGTAAATGTGTTTAATATACACCCACGTTTAATTACACTGGCCTAATCTTTAAAGAGAAGTTCTACATCCAGCTAAGGTATCCCACAGAACAATAAACTTTATCTGCACCTTTGATGTTCAGAAAAGCTACCTTCAGCATCCTCTCTCACTTGTAACACCAGGAACAAAATTCACAAATCATCTATCTGCATCTACTTCAGTCAATTTACCATAGGGCTTCACTTGCCCCTAGACTTTCTCTTCTCTATCCTGCTAATATAAATCTAAGAAAGAACCAATCCAAAATACTATCTAGAATCTTCCTGGAGCTGGAAAAGAATGAAGGTAGATCCTATCTCCACTTCTACACGTGTTGCAATATAATAATTTCTTATTTTTCATCTGTACTGACTATCTTTCTTCTGGATGAATCTGTCAGGATATACTTCCAACACTGGACCTATAAAATCTGGTTAACATAAATTCAAATTTGTACCCTGAGGTCTAACTTTGAATGTATTTTTTGGTGCAAGAGATATTTTGCACTGAATTGGTAAAATAAACTAAACCTGCTGTGTTTATGTACCAGATCATGCTGCAGATTATATAAATAATACTATGAAGAGATTAATATCCAGTGAGTTAATAATGTCTGCAAGTTTATAGCTTGGTGATTCCTACTTATCTGAATCACAAGTTACGGTAATTGAAGAATATGGAATTCAGATAACAGGGATTTTACTGTGTTACACACTGAAAAGGTTCATTGTAATTCAGCATTATGTAGAGAGTCTTAGTTTTGGCTGCTCTTCTCTCCAAAGCACTACAGGCATATCTTCCTACTACAAAAAGGACAGTGGACGGGTGCTAGGTGATACACGGTCTCCAGCGGTAATATTCTGTTCCTCACTTCTACCTTTGCTGCAAAATAACTATTTTCTAATAGTCGAACAGGGCATGAAAAAAACAGAGTTTTAGTTTGGGGGTTTTTTGGGGGTTGGTTTTTTTTGTTTATTTTTGTTTTAAAAGCTCTCTGCAGCTTTAATTTTTTCAGCAAAACTTTACAGGCAGTGTTGCTTGGAGGGATGGGGAGAGGGACAAAAAAGTGGTTTTGCAAACCAAATTAATTTAATAAAAAATAATATTAGATGTTTTATAGGTGTGGATCTGGGTGGAATAAATAGCATCTGATACAATCAACTAAACAATAAAACTACAAGCCATCAAAACTCATTGAGCTAGATGGCATTTCATAGAATATTATGACTTCAGCTGTAATATATGAAGCTTAATAGCAAAAAATATTCAGTCCATTGGACTTAGAGATTCAGCAAAATAAAAATACCATAAAAGATACATATTTATTATTGCTAAAACAGAAGTGCTGTTTATGTCTAGGGCTGCATGCATGTTTCTGTTATTACCCACTCTTCTGTTGTTCACGACTTCCTAAAAATCTGACCTAAAGCATCAGATGGAAATCTGATTCAGTTTTTTCTAAAGATGAAATATACTGAACACTTCCGTCAAAAAGATGGAGACACTCAAGTACAAAAGCAGGAACAAAAATGGTCTTATGACTGGGGAGACTGAGGAAATCTTCTAGGAGAAAGGCCTCTTGTGTAATTGACAGACTGGGGAACAGGGAACAAGACCACAGTTCCTTTCAAATGAAAACTGAGATGATACAACGATCCTTCTTTTCCCCCTCTGAGACTGTTACCTTGACAAAGTGACTCCTACAGTTTAGCTCCCTTTTATTTGCAATTCAAAGTTTAATAGAAAGACCTGAAAAGACCTTACATTATTTTCTTCTGTGAGAGGCACATTGTGAGAAGAGTTTGCTGTTCCCACTGAGAACCTGTTGCAGGCAGACTGTTCAATGCTTGTTGCTCACTCCTGGCCTAGTTTTCCTTTTTGTGTGAAGATTTCTGGGCAGAAGCTGCTTCAGATTTACTTACCAGAGAAGTGCAGATAGGTAAAATGAAAGCAAAGACGCTTCCAGTGAGGTTCATTGCATTTTACCACCCACTCACAGGTAGATGTGACTGCAGCAGTTTCAAGGTGTAGACCCTGAGGAGCCACCTTCAGGCTGTTGGTCTTGCACGCCCCTGCAAAGTCTATGCCAGCAGGCATTTTTCATCCATCACACTCCTTGAGATATTAGCTACAAGAGGTACTTGGCAACCTACAGGCTCCTATCTGTAAGCACATGCTGAAATGCTCCGCGCTTACAGGCTTCTGGAACAAGGGCTTAGCCATCACAGTTGTGTCTCACGTGGTAACAAGAAATGGTCACGGGGGAGTCCCTGCTGATAGTCATGACAACTACTTCTCCTTTCTCTTCCAATTATAATGCCATTCTCAAACATGGACAGATGTGAGGACAGGCAGGTGCTTGGTCTTGGTTTTTTATTAAGTACAAATGTTTTACCGAAGTTCAAAGCCCAACAGCCAAACACATTTACAAACAGCATCAGAAGGTGATAAGCA
Source organism: Athene noctua (assembly GCF_965140245.1). Lineage (NCBI taxonomy): Eukaryota > Metazoa > Chordata > Aves > Strigiformes > Strigidae > Athene > Athene noctua. Next base: position 96,143,096 of record NC_134038.1, read on the forward strand.
CTGGCGAAGATATGCCATTATGAGACCATAGGCTGGGAAGCAATGTTGGTTTGTATTTGAGTTTGGGGAGTACTTTTAACAAAGTAGTAAAAGATATCCTATTACACGGTAGTGTAATTCCATATTTTATATTAATTGCTCTTAAAGATCAAAAGCCATATTCTGTCTGTTAATGTATACACTCACATGGCCTCCTATGAAATCAATGAGATCCACATGTGTGTATCTGAGGCCTAAATTTTTCCCAAAAGATTCTTTAAAATCCTTTTATAGGGCAGTAAGTCATAGAAGAAAGTTGTATGTTCCCTTTCTTCTGCCTCTATACCCAAACCAGACATGAGTTAATACAGGCTGCTCTGCATTATGCTGGATGGTAACAGTATCCCGAGGGGCCACTGGCCAGCCAGGGATTGCCATAGTTCTGCTCTCATGCTCTTCCACACCTAGACATTTCTGCGATCCTTTTACACTAGCAGAGAAATAAGAAATAGAGCCCAGTTCCATGTGCAGCCCACTGATCATATCAAGAAGTGCTCTAGATATTTTAGTGGCAGGGAAAAGCACATGGGACATATCAATGACTTTCCAACAGAAGGAAATTAGGTATCTATCTGTACAGACCTGCAGTGCAATCATGTGTGCAGATAACCTGGAAGCTTTTAAGGAAAAGCATAGTGGATACATGATTTTACCAGTGGAGAAAGGTGCAATGGCTTCAAGCATGTAAATTCAGGGATTAGAGTAAGTCATCTTTATATTAAGGGTAAAAACATTGAAACAATCTGCCACAACTGGGAAAAAATTAGCAGGCTTGCTGCCAGTCTCAACAGAACTGCCTGTCAGAGGTGCAAATATCTGAAGGAGTAGCTCAGACTGCTTTCAGTCTAAGGTTGAGTTGAGTTTGCAAGCTTCAAAATCTCAAGACTGAAGGTGCCAGAGTGACCCAAACACTAGGAAGGGCTTGATGACAGCTCTCACTGAAGTATTTCAGCAACTCCTAACCCTGCTTGGGCTTAAATATTCCCAGGGACACAAAATGAAAAATATATTTAGATGGCTTTATAAAGATATTTTAAAAGTGGAATGTTTTGATTTTTCCTCAAGGCAGCAGCTGTTCTCCCTACCATCTATATGGAAAGCATTAGCTTATGATTTGAATCACTGTTCACTGAGTAAAAGAATAACAGCATCATTGCCTAAATCAGTTTACAGTCTAAGTCCACATTCCTGCCATTGGATCCATGGAGACATGTTTTTATGATGTAACAGACACAAAGAACTTTCTAAGTCTTTCTGTGAACTCAAGGATCTACCTCAGTTCACACAATAAGTAGTTAAGGTGGACAGAAGTCAAGGTGGAAATGGACAACCCATAGGGACACATAGCTGGCTTTTGTTTGATGTTCTCCCATCTGGGCAGACCAATCCGTATTGGGCAGACCCAGTGGGCATCAAATGGGCCAGAACATTTCAATATGGAACAAACCTTTTGCATTTTGTCTAGAGTAGATTAAGAATGCTTCACAGTGGACTAATAAAAGAGGAAGGCTTGCAAGACCAGGGTGTCTGCAGCATACACTCTGCAGACTAGTGGAGTGAGTAAATGGAAATCTTTATAGTGACTTCAAAAAAACATGAATCTTAAGAATTTTCAGTTTATCCCATTTACTGTTTCTTCTTCTAATGGATAGAATAGGCTTGTCTATAATTCATTAATATTGTACTGAAAAGGAAAATCTGATTATACACCGAAAAAATCATGGCTTGCAAAAAATATCTTCCATTAAGTGTTAAGTGAACAGGAAATTCTAACCTATCAAAGTTTGATTATTTTTTCTCCATAATAAATAAAATATTGTGTTTTATGGTATGAAAATTAAAGTTGGCCTTCTTCAGTGTGATGCTCTTGCCTCCCTTTTTTTAATCTTAATTTTGCAGGGTGCCTACCATTTTTTTAATCAAAAAATAAAGTGTGGGAGGGGAAGAGAAAAAAATGCAAAATAATTTAAGGTAGGAAGATCATGTAACCTGTGATGCTATTACAGCCTTCCTATGGACAAGAGACTAAAACATTTTTCCTGCAGAAAAGATGGTACTTGAAATATATTTGAATAACCTTCAGTATGAAAAGATTTTAAAGTATTGCTCATATATTTCAAGATCTCCATGCCTGGCAGGTAAATACTGGATTACCCAACCTAGCTGTTAGATTTCAGATGTGAAAATGAGTATGTAGACAACTCATGTGTCTGGTTACAATTCACATCCAGTATGCACTGAGAGAAAAATCCTTTCTGCTAAGGAATATGTAAACAGACTATGTAATTTTTGATAATTGATGGTTATGTTTGCTTTCATTTTGACACTTGATCACAACTGACAAACAAATGGCTAGGAAAGAAGAAAACTTTAAGCTATAAGAATAATAAACAGAGCACTATGAGAGATGGGAAAAAAAAAATGCATGGGAGGAAAACTTCAGGAAGTAAGGCTAAGCCACAAATGGACAGACAAGTAATTGTTTGGTGTTTCACCACAACTTAAAATGAAATTACAGACCTTTCCAGAAGCCAAGTGCATTTTTTTTAAAAAAAGGAACAATATTAAATGCTTTGAAAAGGGTGTGCATTTTCTGCCTTAGCTGTTAAACCAGAATGGCATGAGGCGAGAGTATTAAAAAAATTACATTTTTATTAAGAAAGAGTTTCAACTGGCTAAAAAAAAAAAAAAAAAAAGGATGCATTCCTGCTGTTTGAGCCTAACCATTTCCACAAATCTTAAATTGACTCATGAGGAACTTAACTCTACAGATCAATATCAAGGACTGAAAAGACTGCATCTACAAATTCTACTTTCACATTCAGTATGCCTTGGTTCATAGCCCACTGTTGTATCACCTACATATCAACCCTTGCAATCCAGCTTTACTCATAGGCTCACCTGCTGTCTGTGTTGTCCACACACAAACACAGAGGTGAAAAAACTTTCCCCAAGCTCACCTGAGGCTGAAAAGAAGGTCAGGCTTGCTCACTCCTTTAAAGCCTTTGAGGCTGCTAACATGGCTGAGATGGATGAGAGTGAGTAGGATACAAGTCTGTCTATCAGCAAAAAACATGATCTCAGCAGTGTGTAGTGTAATTGATCTAAATCTCAGCTATAGCAGTTAACAGACTCCAACAGAGAGAGAAGGCATATGGACCACAGGGTTTGTTGTACTTGACCGTGTTCTTACTTTGCAGCATAGGCATTGCTCAGCAACCTGGACTTTAGCAGCCTGCTTCCAGTGGTTAGTACAGATAATTCTTTCACACCAGCAGTTTCATTTTTACATCCAGAGGCTTTTTGCTGAGTGTCTGTCAAAGTCCAATTCATTACCCGCAGAATTATCAGCTAAAACCCTATCATTTTTCTATAAGTAAAATTTGTAAGAGATTAGAAAGTAACAGAGAAAAGATAGTCATCTACAATTAATGAAAGATAAGCCTCCAAATGTTTGGAGGTTTATTTTATAGATGTGTATCTACAGATACTTATTTCTTAAAGGAAGAAGAGATAGGGAGTCCAATTTTTACTTGACTGAACATCGGACAGGCTAAGAAAGAAGAATCTGAAATACCAATGGCACTGAAGTCTCAAGCTGAACAGAAGAAATAACATGTCCTTCCCAGAAACAATGAGCACAGTTAGGGTCTGGATTTCAAAATTAGGTGATGCTTCCTTGTGCCACTTAAGTTCCCTGCAGCTCTGCCTGTTTGAACCTCGACCCTCCATCGAACTTCCCTGAGCCCCAAGCAGAGGTCCTGCTAGGACTCCACTGACACATGTAGTCCCAAATCCTCCTCGTACCCAGAAAACACTAGCAATCTGTTACTAACCCCAGTGATGCTGGGCCACAATTTTCTCCCCAGTCATGCTTACAGAGCCTCCTTGATATCTACCTGAAGAGCATTAAAAGAACATAGAGCAAGAAAATTACCAACTATAAATGTATTATTTGCCACCTTGCAAACTTTTTCTCCATCTTTTCTAAAACCTCTGCTGAGGCACCACCATCAATGCCTTATTGACTCCTGAAGAGGTCCCAACACTTAGTGGAGGTATTGTACTAAATAAGATTCTGAGAGTAGTAAGCAAAAACATCATGTTTGACTTCACACTTGGCAAATTACTTAACAGTTCCTTGCTTCCCTTCACAAGATTGTCTTGGTAACAACCGCTGCCAGTAGGGATCTGAGACAGTGAGTGCAGCAAATAAATAAATAAATTCCTACATATGTGAACTCCACTTCCTTAGGCAAAAATAATGACTCATGAGTGAAGGGTCTGATGCTTTCTTATGTATGGTAGTTGTACACACACCATTGTGCAAGGAGCCTTCCGGAGACTTCTGTCATTGCTTGGGTAAGCGATAAATCAAATTGCCGGTCTCCTGATCTCAGGAACTTGCATTACTCTCAAGGGAAGGCTGCTGTTTTGTAACTCTAAAAGGGGGGCACACCTCTGCAGCTTCTTTCAGTATAGGTTGAGGGAATGAGTGTGTATCACATATGCCAGGAGGTGGAATTGGCCAAGTCAAACAAGCCAAGGCAATCCAAAGCTTTGAGACAGGAGAAAAATAAATCCATGTGGAAGGACACATAGTACATGTATGAGCAACATTCACCTCTTTGAGGTCTTGCTTTCTTGCTTGGAAGAACAAACTCCTTTCTGAACTCTGTTCATTTTTACAAAGACACCAAGCTTATTGGACAAAAGTACAGGACAGCTAATCTAGGTAATTTATCTCATTCTGAAGTGTTTTTAACAGACAGGAGAAGCTGCCACTCAGAATAGACTTCCTTTAACTTCACTTTCAAGTGATGTAACTTTCAGGTGACGAAATCAACAGTAGTGCACTTTCACAGAATCACAGAATCATCTAGGTTGGAAAGGACCTTGAAGATCATCCAGTCCAACCATTAACCTAACATAGATAGTTCCCAGCTACACCACATCCCTCAGCTCTATGTCGATCCAACTCTTAAACACCTCCAGGGATGGGAACTCCACCACCTCCCTGGGCAGCCCATTCCAACGCCTAACAACCCATTCTGTAAAGAAATGCTTCCTAATATCCAGTCTAAACCTTCCCTGCCGCAATTTGAGGCCATTACCTCTTGTTCTATGGCTTGTTACTTGGTTAAAGAGACTCATCCCCAGCTCTCTGCAACCTCCTTTCAGGTAGCTGTAGAGGGCGATGAGGTCTCCCCTCAGCCTCCTCTTCTCCAGACTAAACACCCCCAGTTCCCTCAGCCGCTCCCTGTACAACCTGTGCTCCAGAGCCTTCACCAGCTCCATTGCCCTTTTCTGGACACGCTTGAGTTTCAATGTCCTTTTTGTAGTGAGGGGACCAAAACTGAACACAGGAATCAAGGTGAGGCCTCCCCAGTGCCGAGTACAGGGGTCAGATCCCTTCCCTGTCCCTGCTGGCCACGCTATTGCTGACACAAGCCAGGATGCCATTGGCCTTCTTGGCCACCTGGGCACACTGCTGGCTCCTGTTCAGCCGGCTGTCAGTCAACCCCCCCAGGTCCCTCTCTGACTGGCAGCTCTCCAGCCACTCCTCCCCAAGCCTGTAGCGCTGCTGGGGGTTGTTGTGGCCCAAGGGCAGCCCCCAACATTTGGCCTTATTGAAACTCCTCCAGTTGGCCTCAGCCCATGGCTCCAGCCTGTCCAGGTCTCCCTGCAGAGCCTCCCTACCCTCGAGCAGATCAACACTCCTGCCCAACTTGGTGTCACCTGCAAACTGACTGAGGGTGCACTCGATCCCCTCATCTAGATCATCAATAAAGATGTTACACAGGAGTGGCCCCAAAACTGAGCCCCAGGGACACCACTCGTGACCGGCCGCCAGCTGGATTTAACTCCATTCACCACAACTCTTTGGGCCAGGCCATCCAGCCAGTTTTTTACCCAGCAAAGTGTGTGCCCATCCAAGCCACGAGCAGCCCTTTTTGCCAGGAGAATGCTGTGGGAAACGGTGTCAAAGGTCTTACCAAAGTCAAGGTAAATTATATCCACAGCCTTTCCCTCATCCAATAAGCAGGTCGCCCTGTCATAGAAGGAGATCAGGTTTGTCAGGCAGGACCTGCCTTTCATAAGCCCATGCTGACTGGGCCTGATCCCCTGGTTGTCCATTATATGACTTTTAGTGGCACCTGAGATGACCTGCTCCATGACTTTCCCTGGCACTGAGGTCAGACTGACAGGTCTATAGTTTCCTGGATCGTCCTTTCTGCCTCTCTTGTAGATGGGTGTCACATTTGCCACCCTCCAGCCCAATGGGACCTCCCCAGTTAGCCATGACTTCAGGTAAATCATGGACAGCTGCTTGGCGAGCACATCTGCCAACTCTTTCAGCACCCTTGGGTGTAACCCATCCGGTCCCACAGCCTTGTGTGCATCCAAGTGGTGCAGCAGGTCTCTGACCACCTCCTCTTCAACTGTGCTGACCTCAGTCTGCTTCCCCTCCCCATCTCCCAGCTCAAGAGGCTGGGTGTCCAGGGAACAGCCAGTTCCACTGCTAAAGACTGAGCCAAAGTAGGCGTTGAGCACCTCAGCCTTTCCTCATCCTTAGTTACCATGTTTCCTTCTGCATCCAGTAAAGGACGGAGATTTTCCCTAATCCTCCTTTTGCTGTTAATGAATTTATAGAAAATTTTTTTACTATCCTTAACAGCTGTGGCCAAGTTGAGCTCTAGCTGCGCTTTGGCTCTCCTAATCTTCTCCCTGCATAACTTCACTACAACTTTATAGTCTTCATGAGAGACCTGGCCCCTCTTCCAAAGGCAATCGATCCTCCTTTTGTTCTTGAGATCTGGCCAAAGGTCCCTGTTTAGCCAGGCCGGTCTCCTTCCCTTCCTGTTTGTGTTTTGGCACATGGGAACAGCCTGCTCCTGTGCCTGTAAGACTTCTCTCCTGAAGTATGTCCAGCCTTCCTGGGCTCCCATATCCTTCAAAGCAGCCTCCCAAGGGACTTTGTTAATCAGTCTTTTGAACAGGTCAAAGTTAGCCCTCTGGAAGTCTAAAGTGGCAGTTTTACTAACCCCTCTCTTCGTTTCTCCAAGGATCAAAAACTCAATCACCTCATGATCACTGCACCCTAGACGGCCTCCAACCTTTACCTCCCCCACAAGCTCTACCCTGTTCACAAGCAGCAGCTCCAGGAGGGCACCTTCCCTGGTTGGCTCACTCACCAGCTGTGTGAGGAAGTTATCCTCCACACATTCCAGGATCCTCCTGGATTGTTCCCTCTCTGCTGTGTTGTGATCCAAGCAGATACCCGGGAGCTTAAAGTTCCCCAGAGAACAATGGCAAGTGACAGCAAGATTTCTCCCAACTATTTATAGAAAGCTTCATCCACCTCACTGCTTTGGTTGGGGGGGTCTATAGCAGACTCCCACAGCAAGATATGCTTTATTGGTCTTTAACCTAATGCAAACACTCTCAACCTCATTATCACTATACTTGGATTCTGAGCTGTAATAGCATTCTCTTACATACAGGGCCACTCCACCGTCTCTCCTTCCCTGTCTATCCCTCCTAAAGAGCTTGTAGTCATCGATTGCAGCACTCCAGTCGTGTGAGGCATCCCACCATGTTTCTGTTATAGCTACTATGTCATAGTTCTTTTGCTGCATCATGGCTTCAAGCTCCCCCTGTTGTTGCTCTTACTGTGTGCATTGGTATAGATGCACTTGAGATGAGCTAATGAATCCAACTCCTTTTTGTGAGTGTGGGCCCCATTTCCTACCAGACCCTTCTCAGGTGCTTCCACAGTCCCTAAATATCTTTCCCTTCTCTCAAATTAAATGGCAGAGGGAGAGCCCTCACCAGTCCACCATCCTCAAGCCTTGCCATGCTTCCCTTGAGCTTGTCCCTAACAGGCCCAGTTATCTACCCGTCCCCCCTCATATCTAGTTTAAAGCCCTGTCAATAAGCCCTGCTAACTCCTGCCCCAGAATCTTTTTCCCCCTCTGGGACAGCTGCATCCCACCTGTCCCATTTGTCGCCAGCAGACCAGGTGCCTTATAAACCTCTCCACGATCAAAAAACTCAAAATTCCGATGGTGGCACCAGTCTCCGAGTCATGTGTTAATCAGATATGTTTTCCATCCTCTTTTAGTGGTTTTCCCTTCCACTTGAGGGATTGATGAAAACACAACCTGAGCTCCTGAGCCTTCAATTAGCCACCCCAGTGCCTTGAAGTCCTTTTTGAGTGACTTAAGACTTCTCTCTACCACCTCATTGTTACCAGCCTGGATAACCAATAAGGGGTAGTAATCAGAGGGCTGTACCAGAGCAGTGACCTTCCTTTTAATATCTCTAACTCAAGCCCCAGGGAGGCAGCAGACCTCTCTATGGTATGGGTCTGGTTGACATATGGGCCCCTCCATACTCCTCAGGACAGTTACCCACTACAATTGCCCTTTACACTTCACACTTTACACCATTTACACTTTAACCATAAGGCACATATTACTGAGACAGACTGAAAGCTCAGCTTTAACACAGTTAGAGCAGTCAGTGGAGAGGATGATCTTGGCACTGGTGGTGGTGGGTGGAGGGTGATCCTTGCACTGGTATAGTCAAATAGCATCACGTAACCACGGTTTTAGGGGTCTGGCTGAGCCAGAATTGATTTTCCCCTATAGCAGCCCTCATGGTGCTGTGTTTTATGTTGGGAGCTGTCAGGGTGTTGATAACACCCTGGTGTTGTGGCTACTGCTGAGCAGTGCTTACACAGCACTAAGGCTCTTGCCAATCTTGGGAGGGGACACAAGCAGGACAGCTGACCCAAACTGACCAAAGGGATATTCCATACCACATGATGTCTGCTTGAGTACAAACCTGGGAGAAAGGAGGAAGGAGAGGGGGGGTGGGGTGTCACCCTTGGTCCTCCGAGGAAACCACTATGCATATCGTAGTCCTGCTTCCTAAGAAGGCCCAACATCGCCTCTTCATGGGAAGCAGAGAATAAATCTGTTTTCTTTTTTTTGTTTGTTTCTGTGCGTGGACCTTTGCTTTGCTTATATTAAAACTGCTTTTGTTTTACCCACAAGGTTTGTTCTTGGGGTTTTTTTTCCCCCTTTCTTATTTTCTTTCCCCTCTTTGCCCTGTTGAGAAAAAAGGGTGGAAGGGGGGGAAGTGATAGAGCGACTTGGTGGGTACCTGGCATTTAGCCAAGGTCAAACCACTACACACATCTAGTTAACTATGTTTAACAGTCATTGGTTGAACAATTTGTCTAATTTCTTTTTGAAGCTGCTTGTATCTTTTGGCTTCTATAACATCCCATGGCAATGAATTCTGAAATCCAATTTTACATTGCGTGAATAGCATTACCAACAGAGCAAGCCACACCTTTCCAGGGATTCAGTAACATGCTGACACCATCCTATTTTTGTCTCGTATAATCTCGTGAATCATAAGCAATACAACAAAGATTTCTACATCTGTCTGCTTTTTTTCCCCAATATGAAAAAAATCTTTTAAAACAATGGCTATCAACAGGCAAATTACCTGGTATACCTTTGCACAGGACTGTGTCTTTCTCACATAGTTCATGCTACCATCAACCCAAGTCTGGCTGAGGTTATTCAGCAAAGGTGGAAAAAAATGAGGAGTAAATAGGTATTTGCAGAAAGAAATGTGAGGCTGGGAGGGGATAGGGGGTCCCCTCACTCCTGAAACGCCCCAAGTAGGAAGCAATGAAGTCTCCCTGGAGAAGAAAAGCTAAGAGAAACCAGCAGACATTTCAGAGGGAGCGTGCATCAGAAAAAGGGACTGGAGGAAGATAAAAAAATGTCTTTAGATTTCCACAAGAATTAAACTGGAGAAAGGGGAGCAGGAGGGACATTGGAGAGGCAGATTAAAGGATGGTACTCCTGTTGCCATCATCAGAGAGCAAGTAGGAAACTAGACCTGGACTGCCTTTCTCCCAAGTCTGCTGCCCTAGGCAACTGTTTACTTTGCCTTTGCCCAAGCCAGCATGAGATGTTATAAAATGAGTTTCCAAAATGCTCTGAGTCATGGATGAGATCTGTGCCACCTTTCAAGATTATGAATCTCTTCTGAATATCCATTATGCCAATGATATGTAACAAAATCACTGCTGTAATGTGATGCACATGTCGACTTTAAGGACGCAGTCCCTGCTCAGATGGCATCAGCAGAGGGACACGTCAGCATGGTGGATCACCAGAGCAAATGCTTTAGGATGCAAAGTGATGCAATGTATTTCAACAACAATTGTTCCCTTATGTTTGCTTCTGTGTCAGGTTTGATGTGACTATCTGCCAGGACAACGCTCAGGATTCTTTGCTTTGCTTTGCAGAAGCTGATTATGTGATCAAAGTCTAAAGCACATAAGATCACTTCCAAGATTCAATGAGATAGATGTGCCAGAAAAGTCAGTAGGTATTTGAAATAATTGACGCTAGACCTGGATTTTTCAAAAGAATATGTGTTTTATTTTGGATTTGGGGTTTTTGTTGTTGTTGGGTTGGGTTTTTTTCTTCTTCTAATGCGCTATCATATAAACTGCCTAGAAATTCAGCCTTAGCATAATGTTCACATCAAATGAAATTCACCGATAAGGAAAGAACATACACAGGGTCCTCCCTGACATGGAAAAAAAACCAGTTTTTGAGTAGAGTAGATACTCTGTGAGCCTTCTTACCTTGAGCACATGCCTAGAACAACATGGTAGACTCCAGTGGCATAGTAGAGCTGATGCTTGTAGGACTGGGAGACTCAGCACTGAGCTATAGCTCTTAGAAGCCCTTTCATCCCATCTATGACACTAAAGTTTTTTCATTAAAGGCCCAGACCCCTATAAAAACATTGCCTATGTGGATGGATGTAGAAGAAACAGGAAAGGTTGAGGATAGGTTACCTGCTCTTTTCACTTTTCTATTGCATTTCCAGCCTATCCTGACCATCACACAGTCCCCAAAGTGAGGAAGCATGATCCACATTCAAGAGACAAGGGAGGAGGGCAAAATGACTGGGGTATTTGTCCAAAAGTCACAATCTCAGATAGAAGCTTCAGCTTGTGCTCCTAGTTCTGAGTCTAGCCTGGCACAAGTGTCTCACTATGCAGATTTGCAAGAGCTTCAGGCCCTCAGAGGTATTCAGGCACTAAAACCAATGAAAATTGGTACCTATACACTTTGAGAAATCTGTCTTTAATTTCACCATCCCATAAATCTCTTTAATGGAGACATCCTTCATCTTTTCTGCTTCACAAGCCAGTTGTGAAGCTTAATTACATGATAATTATGAAGTCCAGTAAATACAACATATATTAAGAGCAGTTAATGAGATTTCTGTCACAAGTAGACTCTATCTCTTGTGAAATATTACTCACATGTTGCCAAAAAAACCTGTTTTCAAGAGAAAAACACAGACATATTCAATATAACACAAATCCAGCTTGATTACTTCCGTAAATAATATGTTACACAACTCAGTGATATTTATTAACACAGCATGGAAAATAGCATAGACTTTTCCGACCAATGTGAAATACTGTCTGCTCATCCATGTGGCAGTTGTTACCTGAAGTGCCTGGCCAAGACTGGGACCCCAGACCTACAAGAGACCTACTTCCCAAGGGATCTAATGGCTTAAATACCTTAAAGAAAAGACCTGATGTGAGGTCCCGTTCCACCAAGTACCATGTAAATCCACTGCAAAAAGATGGATTCTGTTTCAAATTGGGTATACTTGGTAATGCAGCTTTACTTTACCACTGGGCCCCATATATAAAATGTGCACATGGCATTGTAGCAGTTGCAACATTTCACACAGTTCAGATACCTTGCACTGCTTTACCCTTCGTCCACAGTCTTTGTATAACCAAAGCACCTTGTGTTGCCAGAAAAGAATGAATGAAGAAAAATGAAAAAGAGAAGGTCTAAAACATAATGCAGTATTAACTATGTAATGGCTGAAGGGGGTCCAGAGCAAAGACAAATATTTTCTAAACAGATACTCACATACTGACCAATGAATTAACTTCATAGCATGGTGGACCTTGGCTAGATGATTACATGCACATGTCAGACTGTAGAGAAAGTGTTGCTTGCATACTCAGTGCTTTCTCAAGCAGTAGTTAAACTTATAGCCCAACAAGGATAGAAGGATTCAAAAGGGGAAAGACCGATTCCTTAAAAAGACAGAGCTCTTTAGTGTTCATCCTTCCCAGACCAAACCAACATACATCTTACCTGTGCCATACCTCGGCAAATGTATTTCCTGTTAACAATTACGATATAGAATTCATAGATTAATAAGACTTTTGCAGAGCTCAGGCAGGAGTGATTTTCAGCACACGAAGCCTGTTACAGCAAGTTCTATTAATATTCACCAAAGGAAAACCTGTTTGTTGACCCAAAGTGCAACTGCTTTCTATTCTCTTCTTGTGAAATATTTAGGTCCTGTGGGACAACTGTACTGAGCTTTTGACGCAAATATTAAAATTCTATTTAGATGTACAATGTTTTAATGCAAATTTTTACCATAAAACCAAATGCTCCATTCAGTTAAATTAATAGAATTACAAAAAGATGTAATGATAGCAATTAAGTCTTGAAAATGCAAATTTTATAGTCAAGGACAATTACTTCATTTATAGTATACTGGAATGATGCCAGATGAAGGTAATTTAGATCCCCCTAGCTCACAGTTATATCATGAAGGATATCTTAATTTCATTAGTACAACAAAGATGGGTGAGAAGTTAGAGAACACAAAAAAAAATGGGAGAGAAAATTTGACCTTTCTCATTTCATTGCAGCTAGAACACATAGATCTTACTAAAGTATTAGTAATATTTCTTTCTACTCCCATTTCTGAAAAAATGCCTTTTTTTTTTTTTTTTTATTAGCAGCAATGGAACATTAGTATGTAAAATGTCAGCTGTATTCAGATACTTAGAGACAATGTGCTCGTGCCACAACAGTTATGGACCTCCCACTATTTCAGTTTTAGGGATGCATACACTGTTAACTCATGGTTTACAAGGTCTCAAGCCATGGCCTCAGGAACACATTGTTTTGACTCCAATAGGACTTAAAACAGTCTTGAAAAATTCTGCTCACTCTTACAAAAGTATTCCTGCTTTGCCCAAACAGACAAGTCAAATATCATTTTTATCATATCATATCTCATCAAAGGGGTTCAGGTGTCGGGCTGCAGGGAGTGCCTGAACCTGTCGGTCCTGCTGGAGGGCAGCAGGGACAGCACCTGTGTGCGCTGCGATCAGCTGGATGACCTGCTCAGCCTGGTGGCGGAACTCAAAGAAGAGGTTGAGAGATTAAGAAGTATTAGGGAGTGTGAATGGGAAATTGACTGGTGGAGTAACACCCTAGCACCCCTGAAGCAACAGGAGCTAATGGAAGCTCCAAACGAGGCAGGTAATCCCTCATCCTCTCGCTATCAGGCAGAAGGAGGGGCACTAAGAGACGAGGGAGTCTGGAAACAGGTCCCTGCTTGGAGAGGCAGGAAAATCCTCTCCCCACCTCCCTCACCTCCCATGGTACCCCTTCACAATAGATTCGGGGCCCTGGAACCTTTGAACAAAGAAGAGAAGGAGGAAGAAAATGAGACAAACGAAGAAGACCAAGGTCCACCAAGGCCAGGTCACTTCAGACCAGGTATTAAAACCAGCTCTGAGAAAAACCCCAGAAGAGTCACTGTAGTGGGTGACTCCATCTAAGGGGTGTCGAAGGCCCCATATGCAGACCAGACCCGCTTCATAGGGAAGTCTGCTGCCTCCCTGGGGCCCGCATCAAGGACCTCACAGCAACACTCCCTACCCTAGTGAGACCCAAGGACTAGTACCCTCTCCTGGTTTTTCAGGTAGGTAGTGATGACATCACCAGGAGAAGGCCTAAAGCAATGAAGAGAGATTTTAGGTCCTTGGGAAAACTGCTTAAGGGGTCGGGGGCACAAATTGTTTTCTCCTCCATCCTTATGGTTGGGGGTATGGATGAGGAAGATTACAGGAGAATTCAGCAGATGAATGGGGGGCTCCAAGACTGGTGTTAGCATCAGGGCTTTGGATTCTTCAATCATGGGTTGGTATACAGGGCCCCAAAATCCCCTTCCCTCTCCGGGACAGGTGCATCCTGTCTAATGTCAAGTCCTTTCCCACACTGACCTTTTGACATTAGATGGGATGCACCTGTCCCGGAGGGGGAAGGGGATTTGGGGGCAGGAGTTAGCTGGGCTCATAGACAGAGCTTTAAACTAGATTTGAAGGGGGAAGGGGGCAAAACATCGGCCCATCTGAAGTGCATGTATACCAATGCACACAGCATGGGTAACAACCAGGAGGAGCTTGTAGCCATGATGAAACAGGAAAATTACAATGTTGTTGCTATTACAGAAACATGGTGGGATGTCTTCCATGACTGGAGTGTGCCAGTTGATGGGTACAAGCTCTTTAGGAGGGACAGACAGGGAAGGAGAGGTGGTGGGGTGGCTCTGTATGTTAAGGACTGTTAGGATTGCTTCGAGCACAGGTGTAGTGAAGACAGGGTTGAGTGTCTTTGCGTTAGAATCAGGGGGAAGGCCAACAGGGCAGATGTTGTAGTAGGAGTCTACTATAGGCCACCCAATCAGGACAGACAGATAGACGAGATATTTTATAGGCACTTAGGTGAAATCTCACAATCGCTTGCCCTTGTTCTTGTGGGCTACTTTAACTTCCCAGACATCTGCTGGAAATACAACACGGCAGAACGAGACCAGTCCCAGAGATTCCTAGAATGTGTGGGAGACAACTTCCTGAGCAGCTGGGGAGTAAACCGACCAGAGAAGGTGCCCTGCTGGATCTCCTCTTTGTGAACAGAGAAGGGCTGGTGGATGATGTGGAGGTTGGAGGTCAACTAGGGCCCAGCAATCATGAAATAATAGAGTTCTCTATTCTTAGAGAGGTCAGGAGAGAGCTAAGCAGGACTGACATCCTGGACTTCAGAAGGGCTGACTTTGTCTTGTTTAGGCATCTGCTTGAAAGGATCCCCTGGGAGACTCTCCTGAAGGGTATAGGGGCCCAGGAAGGCAGTGATAATTCCTTCCCAGGAAGGAAGTGTTAATGGCTCAGGAGCAGGCTGTCCCCAGGTGCTCTAAGAGAAGCCAATGCCAGAGAAGAGCACACTGGCTGAACAGGGAGCTTTGGCTGCAACTCAGGGAGAAAAGGAGAGTTTACAGCCTTTGGAAGAAGGGGCTAGCCACTCACAGTGATTACAAAGAGGCTGTGAGGCTACGCAGGGTGGAAATCAGAAGGGCTAAAGCCCAGCTGGAAATTAATTTGGCCTCTGCAACCAAGGATAACAAGAAAAGTTTCTATGTCAGTAGCAAAAGAAAGTCCAGGGAGAGTCTCCATCCCCTGTTAGATGCAGGAGATAATTTGGTAACAAGTGATGAGGAGAAGGCTGAGGTGCTTAATGCCTTCTTTGCCTCAGTCTTTAATAGCAAGATTAGTTGTATTGATGAAATCCAGCCTCCACAGCCAGAATACAGAGACTGGGAGAATGATCTCCCTGCAAGCCAGGAGACAGTCAGTGACCTACTGCATCACATAGACCCACACAAGTCTATGGGACCAGATGGGATACACCCGAGAGTGCTGAAGGAGCTGGCTGGGGTGCTCACCAGGCCACTTTCCATCATTTACCAGCAGTCCTGGCTGACCGGGGAGGTCCCGACTGATTGGAAATTGGCCAATGTGACTCCCATCTATAAGAAGGGTCAGAAGGATGATCCGGGAAATTACAGGCCTGTCAGCTTGACCTCGGTGCCTGGGAAGCTGAGGGAGCAGCTCATCCTGAGTGCCATCATACAACACATGTGGGACAACCAGATGCTCAAGCCCAGTCAGCATGGGTTTATGAAAGGCAGGTCCTGCCTGACAAACCTGATCTCCTTCTATGACAGGGCGACCTGCTTATTGGATGAGGGAAAGGCTGTGGATGTAATTTACCCTGACTTTAGCACGGCTTTTGACACCGTTTCCCACAGCATTCTCCTGGCAAAAAGGGCTGCTCGAGGTTTGGACAATCGCACACTTTGCTGGGTAAAAAACTGGCTGGATGGCCGGGCCCAGAGAGTTGTGGTGAACGGAGTTAAATCCAGCTGGCGGCCGGTCACGAGTGGTGTCCCCCAGGGCTCAGTTTTGGGGCCACTCCTGTTAACATCTTTATTGATGATCTAGATGAGGGGATCAAGTGTACCCTCAGTCAGTTTGCAGATGACACCAAGCTGGGTGGGAGTGTTGATCTGCTCGAGGGTAGGGAGGCTCTGCAGAGAGACCTGGACAGGCTGGAGCCATGGGCTGAGGCCAACTGGAGGAGTTTCCATAAGGCCAAATGCCGGGGGCTGCCCTTGGGCCACAACAACCCCCAGCAGCGCTACAGGCTTGGGGAGGAGTGGCTGGAGAGCTGCCAGTCAGAGAGGGACCTGGGGGGGTTGATTGACAGCCGGCTGAACAGGAGCCAGCAGTGTGCCCAGGTGGCCAAGAAGGCCAATGGCATCCTGGCTTGTGTCAGCAATAGCGTGGCCAGCAGGGACAGGGAAGGGATCTGACCCCTGTACTCGGCACTGGTGAGGCTGCCCCTCGATTCCTGTGTTCAGTTTTGGGCCCCTCACTACAAAAAGGACATTGAATGACTCAAGCGTGTCCAGAGAAGGGCAACAGAGTTGGTGCAGACTCTGGAGCACAGGTCGTACGGGGAGCAGCTGAGGGAACTGGGGGTGTTTAGTCTGGAGAAGAGGAGGCTGAGGGGAGACCTTATCACCCTCTACAACTACCTGAAAGGAGGTTGCAGAGAGCTGGGTCTGAATCTCTTTAGCCTAGGAGAAAGCAACAGGACAAGAGGTAATGGCCTCATTGTGCCAGGGAAGGTTTATACTGGATATTAGGAAGCATTTCTTTCCAGAACGGGTTGTTGGGCATTGGAATGGGCTGCCCAGGGAGGTGGTGGAGTCCCCATCCCTGGAGGTGTTCAAGAGTAGGGTCGATTTAGAGCTCAAGGATATGCTGTAGGTAGGAACTGTGCTAGGAGAATGGTTGGGCTAGATGATCTCCATGGTCCTTTCTAATCTAGAGGATTCTGTGGTTCTGCGATCATGAGTTTTTCATTAACATAGCAAGGAGTGATCAAGTAGATGAAGAATACAGAGTGATATACTACAGATTTCCTGGCCTGCAGGTTGGGTGGGTGGGTGCAAAAAATAAGTAGATAGATAGATAGATAGATAGATAGATAGATAGATAGATAGATAAAATACCATTTCATACAGATTCTTTAGCACATTACCTAGTTCAAACAGGTGTTTGGGAGACTCCAGAGGTCTTTCTTTCTTTCTTTCTTTCTTTCTTTCTTTCTTTCTTTCTTTCTTTCTTTTCTTTCTTTCTTTCTTTCTTTCTTTTCTTTCCTCACAGCCCTTATAGCTACTCTTAACCCAAAGAAGGATTCAGGAAAAGGTATATTAAATTTGAATTAAAAGTCTTTACATCTACCATTTTTATTTCATGACTTGCTGTAGCCACTGCAGAGAAACCCAAGCCCAAGAGGGATGGTCTCACTGAAGAGCAGTACCCTCCTAAATTATGGGGTCTGGAGAGAGAGTTGCAATCTCCACAGACAGAACAGCAAATTTTTCCACCTCTTTCCTCACCCTGAGGGCAGGTAACAAGGGCAACCTGAGCCATGCTTGCCAAGAGAAGAAGCTGCTTACCCACAAGACGAGTGGCTTTGCTCTGGATCTCGCACACTGGAGACTACATAGGCCTGCCGCTGGCAAACCCACCCCAACACCCTCGGGGTGGGGCGGGGTGGGGGTGGGGGGGGCGGGGGGGCGGTGAGGGCCATGTTTATCCCCTTGCGCAGCGCCGCACTGTGACAAGAATGTGGTATTGCAGGATCCCCTCCAGGACCCTCTCCCGGAGCAGCTTCACAGACCCGGCTCACTGCAAAACCCATGCACTTGAGGGATACAACATTTTTATCCTTTATCCCAGTGTTGCCATGATAGCTAGTGTAAAACTTTTGAATGGTAAAATGCATACATGCAAGCCTTACTGGGAGACAAGCGTGAACAAGTGAAACTGTTTTGTTAATCTGACCTACAAGTTCACTAAACTCGTTCTTCAGTGATTTAGTTAAATTTTATTTGAGTTTCATTTACCATAAAAATGAGCATCTTAAAAATAAAAGGACAGCTATGACCTGAGTTTAGTTCATTATTGATTTTATTAACAGGGCTGTTGGCTATTTTGTTTTAAGAAAACAAGCCTATTCTGAAGGAATAGGGTTTGTGCTTTTTCCTTCTTATTCCTGAATTAAAATACAGCTGAGTGCACATGGAGACACACTGGCTTTGCCTCCTTGGAGACGGTCTTGTGAAAATAGGAATAGACCCAGTGCTTTTTTCCCCTCTACTTGTCAACATGTGTGCTCAGACACACATTTAGTGCCATCCTTATTTTATACTGAGCTCACAAGTGAAAGTCTGACCATGCAAAAGTGAGCTGGAGAGGTGCCATTGACTTCAGTGGTAGGATTTTACCCCATATTCCTTAAAGTCAAGGATGTTGTCAGTCACCCCTGCTGCTTGAAACCAATGGATGATATCCTGGCTCATGGAAAGTCATTGGCTCCCTGTGGTGTTCAGATTTCCTTCAGTGAATTGTCTGCTATCGTCCAAGAGAAAAATTAAATCTTGTACCAATATTGACTTTATCCCATGCTTCTGATTGTTATACCCCTATTATACCTGAAAAGTTAATATGAGTTTGGTATTTTTATTTTATTTATTTATTTATTTATATGGACTAATGAAGCATTCTAAGCTCTCAGTCTTTGTGGATGTTGTTTGGAGATTTGACTTATTAAGGAGTGCTTGAGTGAGTTAAGATTGTGTATGTTTGTAACATATTGTACAATACAGCTTAAACTTCCATGTCATTTTATTGAAAAGCATAGATTTAACAAGCTAATAGTTTGTGAATCTGCTGAGTCTCAGCTGTTGCAGGGAGAAATGTTTTGTCCAGGCTATTCCCAGTATGTCTCAGTTGTAAAAAACCAGGCTGTGATCATAATAGGATATTGATTAGTCTGGATCCCATACAGAGCAGAACTTGATTCTTTGGTGGACCACTAAAGGTCATACTGCTTGATTGCTCCATAGCTTCTAAAATACAAGAAATATTGAACCAAAACTGCTTTCAATTATACTCATGTTATCTGAGGCCTGGAAATGTAACTGAGGGCATTTGGCCCATTCTGTTAAAAAAATGGGCTCATTCTCAGAATTTAATTTTGTCATTGCAGATTTGAACATCAACTCTGCCTACTCTAATTGATGTCCTGAGCTAAACTTAATTCCAAGGTAAGCAGCCACAAATCTGTTCAATCTATGGACTTAGTTTTAAAAGGATCTGACATATAGTGATTTTTCTGTAGTGTTATCTGAAAATTACATTGGTTTTAGGACTAACTTTGGTTTACATCTTCATATGCATTTCTGCAGAATGGTATTTACAACTGTTTATGTACCTCAGATCTCCAGATTCCTCACTTAACCTGACTGTCACAATGATCTTAGATTGGCAAAAAGCAAATGACTTGCTGTTAAATAAGATTTAATCAAGGCATGATGCTGTGTTCAGTGAAATGGATTAGCTTTTTGTGCTAACAAAGACCCAGGCCAAAAATTATATAATGATATCAAAATATATTATAGAAAATTGTATAGATCTAACTCTTCCTTTTATTACATTAACACTACTGAGATTCTAAGCACAGAAACAGGCTTCTAGGAATTGTTATAAGTAAAGGAAAAAATTGTCCTATTTTGTCCTCTTTCAAGAAATTCAGTTTTCTAGTCAGAACTTCAATAGAGTAAATTCCATTTGTGGTAACCCAGACAATTCAGTACAACTGTGGAGAAAAATTCTAGCAACAAGTCAGTTATTTTCTTGTTCTTCTCAGATATGTGAGTTAGATTTAGCTTGATACTAATTTACACTACATCCTAAAATGCAGTAGAGAAATACAGGAGTCATACATTAATTTTAGTCAGTACTGTTCCTAGTTGTTCATTAACCAAGCAACTTCTCTAGTGCGTATTTATTCCAAATTAATAGAGCAATTCTGAAAAAAATATTCCTTTTTAATGTATTTATGGCATTATTTATTTATTCCTATTTCCAATACATACTGTGAACAAGTTTAACTTTCTGTCATTTGTGCCTGAGGTTAGTATTTGAGCTGCATAGATCATTCATTCATTACAAAAGTTGAAACTGTGAGCTATTTAGCCAGACTTGGTTTTGTTCATGAAGGTAAAACTAAAGAGGTCTGACACAAAAAAAGGGAAGAGAAAGGACCGTGATTCTCCTTGCAGCTGGTTTCATACAGAGGTTAGTTAAATTTAGATGTTTGCTAATTTCTTTCTCTTAAAGACCTCATGGAAAACCTCATGCATCTACATAAGCTGGACCAGACTCTAGGCTGATAAGGACTTCAGGTAATACGAGAACTGCCACTGGTCCCAAATCCCTAGCTGTGGGTCACCATGAGATCAGTGTATTTCTAAACATCTGACTCAAGACACTTATACAATGAAATCTTCCCTCCATTGAGACAAATGACAAAGCTTGTGGTTGTTCGAACGGAGCTGGAATTTCAGACATAGAACAGACTCAAAAATTATATCCTTTTAATAGATGCACCTAGCCAACATGCAAACTTCTCTAATAGGGATAGAAATAAGAGTTTACTTCTTTATTTTAGTTTCTCTTTGCTTTTTTTTGGACATAAATCAACATTATTCAAATGCAGTGTTTGAAAGGCACTGTGAAATCATGAATAAAAGACCCCAGTATTATTTAATGGAAAATCTATTAACATAAAATATCAATAATTATTATTTCTATGTTTTGTTTGGTTTTTTGGAAGCATCCTGTAAACTGTAATAACAAATTACAAACCTGATACAGAAGTGTATGGGAAGGGTTAAGAAATCTGCATAATGGATGGCATTCTTCTCTCAACACAGTAAAATGAAATCCTGCCTTCATTATATTTTGCCGCTAATTTCAGCAAAGTCAGAAGTTCACTCTGTCATGTGTTAGAGACCACTCTCTATCTCCCTGTTAAATTCTGCTCTATATTTTCCATAGATGGATCTTATCCTACTAGTCAGGCATTTGTCCACAACTGGTGAGAGGCCAAAATTAACTGGTATGGGGAAAGGGAGATGTCTAGGAGCAAGGGGAAGGCATAATTGTTTTGTGAGGTCAGATGGAAGGGGCTATGGCAAAGGGATCATGACTTGATGAAAGTTTGGTGATCAGTGTAGATTCAACAGTTCAATTCAAACACAGCAATTTGGAGGTTAATTATTTGGTCTTCAGGGAGAAAAATGGAGCTACTGACTAGTTATACAAATGTACTATTTATTTGTCACAAGAAATGATCAAGTTTTATTATTACAGAACAAGGAAGGGCTACACAGCAATGTAATGGTTTCCTTAGCCTCGGTTTCTTTTTGGATGTAGTATTCTCTGTTATAACATCCTGAAAGCTACTGTGTCATGGGAAAAGGGTGGCTCTGGAGCATAGAAAGATGAAAAGTAGGCAAAGGACTAATAATATCGTGTCCTCCTTATCCCCCCTTTCCTGTAGACCATCAAACTGCGGTGTGCTGAGCCAGAAGGTGAAGAAAAGGCTAAATCTCACATTTGCAATGAGTCCTCTAGCTGTTAAAGGTACAAGTCATCCTGGGTGAGGTCAGTTTTTCATGGTGACTCAAAAGGACAATGTTGCTTGTGTCAGCAAAAGCTTAGCTACCGTCAAAGCCACGCAGGTGTGGGCACTGCTTCTCTTAGTGAACCACCTGGAGACTAGACATGTTGTGGCAAGTGGGGAAAAAGTTCAAGATATCTGGGAAGCTGGATGCAGCTTGGGGCATCAGCATGAACACTGTGACCCCTTCCAGGCCAAGGTTACAAGTGAAGGGGAAGCCGCACTCTGCACTTGGCAAGGCCAGGCATGTTGTGGAAAAGCCTGGGCAACATCAGGTCTTTTTTTTCCTAGTTCAAAAGCCTAACCAAGTCATTCTGGACACCACGAGTGTGAGCAGGGAGAGCCCAACAAGTCGCTGCCGGCTTTGCTGCTCTGAACCACGGCTGCTTTTCACTTAAAGGCGCTCTGTTGTTTCATGTTTTTATGACACTGGGGTACCCAGTCCTTGGCAGGTGCTCCTGGGAACTATTACAAAGCAAATAAAAATGCTCCAGCTTTCAAAACATCCGTGAGAACTCTTGGGGAAAACATATTGAAGTTTTGGTTTTCAGTGGGCTCTCACGCAAGGTCTGAAAGTTCAAAATGATGAGAGAAACTTAGGTTTTGGATCCCTGAAAACAAGTAATTTTAGAGTGGTCCTAGCGATTAAACCACTGGCAGCTATTTTCTTACAGCAACACGTGTGCCAAGTACCATGCCAAAAGCTCATTTACAGAGCTACTCCACTGTGGGCAGAAGTTCAGTGTTGTTGCAATGGTCCTTAGGGCAAAACAATTCCCTCAAAGAAAGAGAAGATGATACAGGGTTATGTCACAGAAAATGTGCCCAGTGTTTTCTGGGTCTACTCTAGTGAGTAAAGAAATCGACAAGAAAATGAACATAAACTGATGGATGGTAAGACACTGCTGAATGTTGGCTCCCATGGATGAGACGTGATAACACAGACCCTCAATACTGAATGGACTTCAAAGCTCTATAGTGGCACTCGCTTGCAATGTTTGTTCTCATAATGAAATGGACCTCTTTATCCCAAGAGGAAGCTACAAGTAGGTGACAGCCCAGATGCCCTTCTGTGCACACTGCTCATCAAATGCTATGGTCAAAATGCTTGCCTATTGTGAGGTGAAATTGTTGAATTTGCCTGCTTCTGAGTGCTGCAAAGTAAAAAGGCTGCAATAAGAGCTTAAATCACAAGGCAGTATCAGTAACATTTAGCCATATGCAACACTGTCATTTTGATAAACCATAAATCGTGCTGGATTTATTACACAGAATCTAAAGGCAGGCAAGACTGCCCATGTGCTGTACATTGGCTGGATACCTTATTTACCTGTGTCACTATTCAGCCAAGAACTGAATATAATCTATCAGGAAAAACTGAAGGCTTGGACAAGATGTTAACACCACATTAAAATATGTGGACACTGTTGTTACTTACCATTACTCATCCTCAAGGAGTGGTGTGTGTGGAACAGCCTTCTTCACCACATGGTGGAGGAGCTGTCTAACTTCAGCATCCAGGATGGGAAGAGGAATCCCACTCTGATCACTTGAGCTACTTGCCTTCTCAAGTGCTGACAAGTGTTGGTGGCATTTGCTGTCACAGCTTTCTTCTGCTTGTTAGAGAGACTGTTTCTGTGGTACACAGGTGAGTGATGCCAGAGCAAATTCTGGAGCTAAAATCAAAGCCAACTTCACTGTTCTGTGAGGTGGGACTTCAGCTGCTGGTGTCATATGAGGGGAAAAATAATAGAAGCTGTGTCTATCAGAGGGGCGTTACAAAGTGTGTCAGATCATGGTACTGTAAAACTAGAGTGCTCCCCTTCTCATCTCACTTTAGTCCTTCCTTCTTTAATGGGCAGTGAGTTACAATCAATTAAAGGTGACTGATAGGAACTGCAGGGAATACATTCACCAGTAAATATGAAAAATAGCCATACCTTGTGAGCAGGGTATACAAATTACATCATAAACACAAAGTAGTTATGGTTGATTAGAGCAATTAAGTGTTTTCTTTAAGAAAAGAAGAAACCCTCCAGTGAGAATATTTTAGAAAATGACTTTTTAATCATCTGTAGAACTGCTAAAATTACTGTCTCCTAATAGTTTTTAAGTGTTCCTTAGTTAGAATTAGCTGTAATCCCTTTGTAGAGCAACTGAATACTTCCCCAGGAACCTGTTTACAGGAAACTTTCTTTTTAATCACAAGATCACATCCATATGATTTTACATAGTCCAAAGACCTCAGCAGCTTTGAGCATATTTCTCTTCTGTGCAAACCACTGAATGGGAAGGAACAAGTTCTAGAAGCAGTCAGGAGGACATGGCACACAGCAAGATTCACCACTCAAGTAGGAAACATTAATACTGATTGAAAAATCAGGTGTTTCTAGTGTTATCTGACGTATACTAACCAGCATCCTGCCACATTAATAAGTCTTGCCTGTTTCCTCATCTACCATCATCCCAGAACCACAAGTTCTGTATGGGCGAAGACAGATTTTGGGAGGGAAAGGACTGTGGCCACATCACTGTGGAAGAGCAGTCTCTGCCCAGCAGCATGATGAGGACATGTGCCCTGTGGGCAAATGGCAGGGAAGGGCTTGGAGCCAAACAGAGGAGCTCCTGGGCATGGCATGCCCCAGTACTCCACTTCTGCCTGCCCTCTCATGGGAACACTGCCTGTTTGCACAGCCTGGACACAGGCAGGGCACAGGCAGTGACGGACCAGCCCCTCCTAGCAGTGCCAACCTGCATCCCGTGCAGTATGAAAAAGCACACCAGATGGGAGCAAGGGGATCAGAATTAGACTCGTAGAAATGGTAGAGCTAAGAACAGTCCTATCTGAACAGAGAGAATACATGTTTGGTATATGTGCTTTACCAGTTGTCCAATTTAACATCAAGAACAATGCTCAGGGTGCTGTGAGGGTTTAAACCTTGTCTCAAGAAGACTTGGGAGGCTGAAAAATAAAGAAAAGGGTAAAAATACTGAACAGAGCCTGCCTTGGTCAAGGAAACCCAGGGCAGTTTTCATCTAATTGGGGGTGTGTGTGGTGTGTGTGTGTGTGTGTGTGTTTTAAACTCAGTGGAAAATTCACAATATTTTTCCTTTTTCTGCCAACTTTAACCATACCTTCCCTTTGTGTCTGCAAAACAAAAGATAATTATTTTTTACTCACCTGCATAAAATGCTTGAAGAACTCCAGATGATTGAAGATATAAAAATGGAAAGGAAATGTGTGTATATGCACATTTATATATAATTGTTATTATTGTTACAGTCTGCCAAGGAAACAAAGATTATTTCTAGCAAAGCTTTGGGGTTTTTTATAACTTCAGAAGCTGTTTAATAACTAGTGATCAGATGAAACCCAACTGCTTTTGAAATCAATGAGAACTGGATTATATGCTGGAGAGGAGGAAGCTTTAGCAGAAAATGTTTATATTACTGAGTATTTGTTATCTTAGATAATCACCATTTGTGCCTATATGTTCCAAGAAACTCATTCTGTCTCTCTGAAAAATATGTGATCATTTGAAGATAATTTCAGAGGCCAACCCCCCTGAAAATCTAAACCCACGATCAAAATACTTGTAAACAGTGTCTCAGATCAGTAAAAGCAGACTGATGCAGACAAGAGAGAAACCATTTAACCATCTGACCTCAGTGACTCCAATACACTTATTCTGTTTTCTTCTCCCAGTTTCAGTCTTCTTTAGATTTCAAATTACTCCTTTTTTAATGTATATAATATAAATCAGTCAATGTCACTAGAACGTCTTCTAAACATAGCTTAGCTCTCTGCCTGTCAGCTGCTTCCACTGTAAAAGATAACAGCAACTAAAGCAACTTCCTCCATGGACTAAATCCTGACTACAGCCCTTTCCAGGAAAGCTCTAACAGTGTGTACAATATCATGTAGATATCATAAAATGGACCTATCATTAAAATGAACATTGGGATACTTACATAGTTGTATAGTTTGGCTCTGAGCTCATTCATGAAGGGCATCTTATCCCTGCAGATAAATTATTCTGTGATTCAGTCACTCTGTGATAGCGCTACTGTGCCCATGAATACTACACTGGAGATGTTAAGAGCTGAGCTGGTCCTTACCACTCCACAGCTTCATGAACTGCCTCTACTTCACTACAGGTATATCTGCAAATAGGAGAAAGGCAGATGTTACCCTACACCACCATCTCTATTTTTAACTAACCTGTCTACTTTCTGAATCAAACGGTATCATTCAGCATTTTTCAGCAGCATTTCTCAAGTGATAGTTGAAGTATTAGACTTTCCATTCTTCACACAGCATAAACTCATCTGCACTGTGCAGGGACTAGGCTTGTGGTTCAGGTCCTCAGGTATTGTTCTTCATGCCTCTTAGGTCTTGGTAAAGCAAATGACATTTTGATGTGAGGCATGTTAGCCCACCAGTTTGAGCGCAAGGTTTTGCCAGACTGGATGAACATAGTCAATAACAGTGTGCAAAAGGTTTGCATTCAGAAGACTGCAGTAACGCCCTCAGAAGGAAAGCATTGGGCTAATACCGAGGAATAAGAGTCTGGAAGAGTGCCTGTGTTCACAAGAAAAAATATAGTTTCCACTACAGCTTGTCAATGTATATTGAAAAAAGATGAGTGATGATTAAGAGTTTAAAATAATCTCCTTTCCACCCCTTCACCTGCCTCCAGTCAAACCGTAAAGCCAGCCATGCCCCTGGCTTACATTATAATGGAATTATTGTTCATGGAGGTTTGGCCAGTCAGCAGTCAACAGCAAAGAAATGACAAACGTGTGCACAAGGGAGAGCCTTTGGAAAGAAAAGAGAAAGGAAAGAAGAAAATTTATTATTGCCAGTCTACTGATGAATGCAGGCATTAGAATAGCAGATGTAGAGTGTATAAGGGGCTGGAGAGTGAAAAGCTAAGTGTTGCCTTAGAGCACCAGGAAATGGAGCCAGGGTTGTGAAAGCCATCAAGCTGCCTGTGCTTTGCATTCCTTAATGTACAATGAAATGCTTTGATAACTGAAACCAAAAACCCGAAAATGGCAAGCGCTTCCTGCAGGAACCCTTGAAATAAGGTTTGCCGCTAATGTGGGGTAGTTGTCAGTTTAAGGGAGAAAGATGGGGGAACTGAAACTCCGTGTGCTGGAATGGGGATGTTTGCTTTGGTGCATGGGGCTGTTGCTTGGGATACACCAAACAGCAAGAAAAGTACTAGGAAGGATGCAGTCTTAGCTCCAAGGTAATGGATAATCCAGAAACAGCTGTTTCTCTTCCTCAACCTTTTTTAAACTGCCACAGGAGACCTCTTTCTACTCAGAGAACAGTTATTCTTCAGCATCGGCTTCTCAACACACCACTTTGGCTTTCACAAGTAATCTGTTGGACAGGCTAGGAAACCTGTGCTGAATTCCCTCGTCTCCAATGTTTGGCTTCGCTTAGGAGAAGATTTGCCCCAAGACTAAACATGTGTAATATTAAGCGTAACCTTTACTTAGCTTTATTGTACTTGCTCCTAAATCTAAATTATGTATACCTTGTGCGTGTTTATGTGTATCTGAGTGAGGGAGAGAAACTCAAACAGGCATGGAAAATGTGGACTCCATTCACCCTGCATATGCTGTAATATGAACAGACTCACAGAGGTGTGTGGGCATATATAGACTTAACCACATCTACTGTAAAGAGGAAAAAAATGCTGAGAAGCATTTTGTCATGTTTTCCATTTGAAATGTGGGAGCTGTGGAAACTCAAAGCTATAACATTAATGTTTCTTCTGGTAGGTTTTTTCCTGTGCTATTTATTTTTCCTGTGCTATTTATTTGCTATCATGTTTTTTGGGAACTTGACAAGTTTGTGAGGTGTTTTTTTTCCCCTTCACCATATCTAGAAAATATGCACACATTTGAATTATGACTTTCCTACAGGAACTAACAGCTGTATGTGCAAATCATGCATATAAATCAATTACCAAGGCCTATGTACTATAAATGCACCCATTAATTAAGCAATGTCAGATGCTATGAACCATGAAGTTCATTACATCTTTAGCATTCAAACCAAGGATTATTTGAAGAAGCAATACTACGTTTACCTAATAGTTAATGAAATTAAGCCGGGTTGTTGCCAACATTCTTATTTTATGCCTAATTCAGTGTTTAAATGTTTATGAATAAAACACTAACTGCTGAAAGCAGAAATGTTGAAATGTAATTACTGGTAAGTTATAACGCACTTGAGGACTCATTATACCAGACTTGGGAGTTTTAAGATCACCAGTGTAACACACTCTCCAAAAACACAGATTTTTTATGGGCTAAAAGCTGGAAAGACATAAATGCTGTTGAATTTGTCCTGGCTGAGTGGAAATTTTGATGATCGTGGTAGTATGATTTATGGGTATAACATTTTCCAGTCATTACGTGGTTGCATTTCAGCATTGTGACATGATTTGCATATGTGAATATCCCTGCAAATTAACTTCTGATGAGAGCTACATCTGCCTGGATTAAGAAGCTCCTATCTTAAAACCAATCCAGCTGCTACCCTGAAGGACCTATTTGAAAAAAAGGCAATCTGCAATGTCATCATATATAGTTTTTCCATATGTATGTCCTGATTTAGCTTTAAATGTAAATATTGCATGGCAGTATTGGTTACTTTGTTAGGATTTATTCTGGCAACTGGCAACTAAGCATCACTCAGTGGTGTCAACATTGGGATTATCTCTGCTGTGTAGCACTCTACTTTCCCCTGTTTCACTAACCTATCTACAGACAACTAAGTATCAAGAGCTAGAGTAGGATCCATCACTGCTGTTCAAAGCCATTCTTAGACACATGGGTAAATAAAAACAAATTTTAAATAAAACAAGCAAACAAAGGAAAGAAAACCATAAGATGCTCTAGAACTAACAAGAGAACATCAAAGACCTTTAGCTGAAAACCACCTTCTACTGCAGGCTCAGCATTTCCCAGGATCAGGCTTTTCTGCTGGAAGATACATATCCAAAGAAAAATGGTACAGCTTCTGCCACAGAAAACTTGTATGTGGGCTCTGGATGTAACTGATAGGCACACAAGAGGTAAAATCAGACAGGCAGACAGACAGGGGAACACAGAGAGATAATGAAGTAACTTTTTTTTTTTTGTAGAATAACAGTAAATTCCTGTCAGAATCTTGCTGGGCACTTTGCAGACCCCAGTAGGGTTTTTTGCAGCACAGTAAAAGAGGAGCTTGAAGGAGGAATTTAAAGGAGAGACACGAGGCAGAGTTGTAAAGGAATTGTGAGGAAAGCAGCAGTGCTTTTAAGCACTAAAAAAAAAAAAAAAAAGAGATTGTAGTGTGTGGAAGCCAACACAACCACTTAATACAGAAGACGTGGCAAGGGCATAAAAGAGATGCTTGGAGAGTAGTAACACAGTCAAAACAACAGACAAATAGTCTTCTCTTTCAGGTGGCCTTCCAGCGGTTTACCAAGGTAGTCAGATCGCTTTGGATGGGCTTTGAGAAACTGGCATGTTCATGAAGAGATGAAGGGTTGTAAAGGCAGGGATGTGCCTTGGCTGTGAGAATTAGGAGGGAGGGACACACTGGCCTGGAGGCCGGGCAGTGGTGGTGGAAGGCAGAGGAGGAAGAGGTTGCACCAGGAAAATGAAGAGACTGTGCAAGCCGTGTGGTCTTCAGAGCAGATCTGAGAGACTTCAGATGCCAGAGAGGGAGAGGAGCTGGTATTTTAGGGTAAGAGGAAACAGGTCTAAAGAGGCAAGGAAGTGACGGAAGTCAGTAGCAGAGCAAGAGGAGCTGAGTATGTGCTTGTGCTGACAGTACTCAGAAATAACTGTAGAGAGGATTGAGGACAGGAGCCTGAGTAAAGGTAGAGACATACTGGGAGACTGACAAGAGGAGAACCAGAGAAGTACTGACCGTAGAGAAAAATTATTAAGCATGGCATTTGCATGCTTTTTTAGGAATGGAAGAGATCAGGTATTTTTATTTTGTTGGAAGCATTTTGATTTTTACCAATATCAAGTTTTAAAGATCTGTAATAGTTATTGCACTGAATGTATGAACTTATCCTTTTTTCTACCCCAGAAATTCACTAAAATTGCTTCTGCTTGAACACACTGCTTTTTGCTAAAAGCCACTGCAATTCAACTGAAATTTTAAAATTGTGACGATATTGATAAATTTGTAATGAATTTCACTTTGCACATGAGTTAAAAGCTTGACACACAGAAGTCAATGACCAAACCCCAAGGAGCAATTGGAAACTGTTTCAGCAGCTCATATGTACAGTCTTAACTGAGGCTTAAATACATAGAAACCAAAACCACACAGTAATATCCGTACCACATTTTTAAATGCTTTTCATCCCAGTGTTGTAAACTAAAATGTTAGTGGAAATACACTTCAAAAATCATTAAAAACAGAAAAAGTGTCCTCCCACCAATTCAATAAGGGGCAGTAAATACCAGTGTGCTAAGCAGCACAAAGCCTAGAAGCTAGAATAACATCACCAGAAAAAAGTTAATAAAATATCTGTAGGCAAAGGCATAAAAAGCCGTGCTCCTGGAGCTAAACATGTGCAAGTATATGATCCCACCCGTTCTTGGACTGAGCAGTGACTTACTGTGAGATCAGCCTTCATGCAAATATAGCACTGAAGGGGGAAAGGATGACAGAGTCAACACCACAGTATATTTATGTATGCCAAGCAGGACACCTCAACATGGACATAGTGCTGTGCTCTACTGCTTCCAGACTGGAGTTGGATTGCTCCTGTGGGTTGGTGCGGAGGCAAGAGAGCTTGTTCTGCCTGCATCCCCCTGTATAAATCTAAGTCCATTGCTTGAAGTCTCAAAATCTGCATCTGGTCATTGCCTAATATAACAAGTTACCTACTTGATGGGTTACATCCAGTGATGTTCAGCACTGCTGAACGCTGTCACTTGTTAAAAGGTTACCAGCGTTCACAAACAGCAAGGAGATTCATTCCATTGCTGGTAATTCTTAAATCAAGAGCTCTGTTCTCAGATATGAATGCAGATTTAGGGAAGGCAGTAGGGAATCTCTCTAAAGCACAGCTGATCTCACAAGTTAAGGAGGGGTAGAGTGCAGCCTGGCAAAGACCTTGCAATTTTTATCCAGTGCAGGCTTTGCTTCCTCATAAAGCGCCTGCTTTCAGATCTCGCCAGTTAGAAACAGAGTCAGCAGTGCTAAGTGAACTCATTGCCTAAATGTAAGTTCCTTCTTATCATAAAGTGTTGGCTTTATTACATTTTGAGATGACTAGGGGTAAAATCCCTGATATTGCATGTTCCCAAGGAAGTTTCATTTACTGATTGTGTGCAATAAGAAGTATAAGAAATTTCTTCCAGTAAATAGAGTTCACAGTGACCATATTCACATATCCATCCTGGTGTAATTCCCAGATGGCTTTGTGAAGGTCTGCAGAAGCAAAGGAGTAAATAAACTCATTCTCTGTCAGATTTACAGTTGCTTCTTCAAGGACTGCCTTGATTGCTGTCTGTCTCTGTCGTTCCCAGGTGGGTTCACACAGAACTCCTTAAATGATGTCAAGAGCAGAGGGAGCTAGAGCAGTGACATATATTGGCTCTCAAGTTATTGGGAGATATCTTGATTTTATTTCTTCTGGCACTAGTAGTCACTCTTTGTTTTCTATTTAGCATGGAGAAACACAACATAATATGCCCTCACAAGGGAAAAGTGAAAAGGAATCATGTTATCTTAGAGCATCAGGTGCTCATTATAGCCAGAATTAACAAATCCAAGATGTTAGGATGCTTATTCAAGCCTTCTCATTCTACACTATTAGATAGGAAACCCAGTAAAAATTGGATGTGAGAATGCCAAGACTTCTGTTTCTCAACTGATCTCAAATATAAAAATAAAAAATAATAAAAAAAATATATTAAAAAAAATCTTTTCCCTTATACCTTGGCACTTCGAAGCTTGGAAAGAACAAAATACTGGTTCAAGCATACATATTTGCTGTTAGAAAGGTTACTTCAGAGGATTTAATTGTAGGTATTCCTAGGGTTTTGTCTGCAATCCTTACTTAATCTAACAAGCTGGCAAGAATTCTTTCATCATTATAAATAGACTTTGAGCTAAGAATAATGAAAGCAGCAAGAGCTAACTTTTCCACAGGGCTGGGCAGCTTTGGTTCACTCCTGGCTATGGTTACATGTAAATGTTTTCTAACAAGTACTACATTTTCAAAAGGTGCCAATGAGTCTGTTTATCTCAGATTTTCAGCACCTTTTAGCACTCTAAACAGAGCACCCCAAAGGCCAGCCTCAGAAGCCACTTGCCACATTTGCAAATATGGACCAATATTTTGCTTACTGTATACTTTAGATTGACTTTGAACACAGCAAATACTGTCCCTCTAACATAAGGATTCAGTTACAGTTTTGTCACTCAAATATTTATAGGACACTTAATTTTAGGTAGTTTCTTCAGAAGGGAGACAAATCTATTGCAGCACAGATATCTCTTTTGTGGTTTTCAGTTGATAAAATCTAGCCCAAGAGCACAAAGGACCCAACTAAAGCTAATTGAAATATTCCCTTTGTCTTATATGGACACTGAGTAAGGCTCTAGGTGCTTTTACTGTCGGATGGTTACCCAGTGGCCAATGCAAAATACTGGTATTTTTGTCTCATTCCTCAGAAATAGGAACACAGTCCTCCCCCCACTTAGTATCATGGTCCGGAGTGCATTAAGACAGAGAGAATCAATGATCATCCCACCTTCAGGGGTGCACAGATTAGCAGGACAAGACAGAAAAGCCTGCACTGGCAACACTTTCCCTGTATTGCATGGTGGATAAAAGAAGCCCTTTCATTTCTGGATATGTTCATGAGAGGCCAGAAAAAACATGATATCATCAGCATTATAACATAAATCCTTCAATAAGTATTCTAGATATGCCCGGATGGGTATGTGGATTTACTTTAAAACTAGAAACTGTTTGAGGTTTTTTTGTAATGCTGTTTAATTTCAGAATAAAATTATTTTTTATTGTTTCTTAACAATTGAAGAACATTTTCATTTATCTCTTCACTGCACCAACTTCCTCTGAGACCATGACTGAATAAATGAAAATTTACTTCTTATTCCTCCAGTTCCTGCTCAAGAAGTTTAGATAACATAGGAAGGATCCCATTTTTTACCCAGGAACTCAGACATCCAGAGAATCGTTAGCCTCTGTCTGTTTTTTACATGGGAGCTATTAACACAAGTGTTTTTTCTCAAAGCATTACACCAGCAGCCCTATCTTGTTTGTCTTAATTACCAAAGAATTTTAACTCTGCCTTAGTTTCCTGAGTAATTACTGATTATTCGCCTGAGTGAGGTGAAGGGGATGACATACTATGATATTGTCATACGCTTTTTGTTCAGTCATTGTGTAATGCTTTGGGTGTAGCATTAGTGCCAGCTCCCTGGCATAGGTGGGCAACCTTCCAACTGATTTAGGAGGGAGCAGGGTTCCATCCAAGGGAGTACACTGAAACTCGCATCTAGTTCTCAGGCACTATAGGCATTCCTTACTCTGTAGTTTGAAATAACTGTTTCTATATTTTGCACTCCACAACCTTCAGCCTGATCAAAGCCAACTTTGCCTTAAGGCCTACTGCCTACCTCCTCATGCCTCTCTAGGTCTCACCTCTCTTGGCCTTATTCCTTTTCTACTTATGTTCCAGGTGCTGTAGTCCGGATTGCATAGCATCTTTTCTGTAAGGCCCAGTGTCTGGGCAGAAAGCTGATGTGGTACTGATGAAGGAAGGATTTGACTCATCTTCTGTGAAGCATTGGGGTACTCAGAGACTTTTTTTGGTGGAAAACGAAATTCTGTTCAATGGCATTCCAGGGTAGCAGATAAAACATAATTTGATCCTGGGATATTTACAGTATGGAAGAAAAATCTAAAAAATTTGTGAGCATTTCAACAACAAAAAAAGCATAATATCTTAACAGAAATATTCTTGCACTATGTCATGAGCAGCCTCATTAGTTTTTCCTTGATAATTAGCTGTAACAGTGTAAAAATTATTAGCTGTATTGAAACAAAGGGACTTTTCAAAGAGAACCACCATGAATACTTATTGTTAGTAAATTAATTCAGAAAATCCTTGATTAAGTAATATACACCTAATTTCACATAAAAATGCTTATTTTTTTTCCCTGAAGATTAACTGTGAATTCCATTAATATGAAGAAAGTTCTGTCTGAATATCAATTAGAGCTTTGAGAAAGTACACTCATGCTGTATCCGGGAAAGTCTGAGTCACATACACGGAGGACATGAAAAGCTAGGAGTTAATAGCTTCAGCTTGTCTTTGTTTGTCTAGGTGTGACCTGTGTAAAGGCTAAGGGGTTTCTCTGATCCTTGCTTAGGTCTGGATTTTCCTCTGGTCTTGGCATGCTGGTTTGTGCTCAGCTGCTGAAGCACAGAAGCAGCAGCAGCAGAAAATCTCCTGCCTAAGTTAGCAGCACCAATAGCTTGACTTTTCTCAGGTCTGGCCCATTTTGTGGTTACTTATACCCCAGAAGTTACAGAATTAGGACACTCCTTTTGTGGGACCAGCACGCATTCTTTCAATGGCTCGGTGCCCCACTGAGAGTGGCAGCATGGGAGGATGAGGTTCGGCTGGCTCCAGAAGCAGGGGGGCACATGCCTGGCTGCATGTTGAGTTCCCGCGGGACATAAGAGTTATTTACAAATTCTCACTGCTGGAGCCTCTACCACTACTAACAACAGCTGAACAGCCTTCACCTCCCCATGACAGCAGCTAGTCAGTCTGCTGCATGCCACTGTTCCCCAGGCTCCCTGGACACCTCCCATACGGCACCACCACTGCTGTCTGTCCCTTGCTCTCCTAGCACCCTGGCATTGATTTGGCTGTCTCTCTGGATACCCTTTGCTAGTTTTCCTCACAACCAATATGTGCATGAGAAGTGCAACTAAGTGGGGATGCTCACGGGTCAATTGCTCAGCTGTCTGTATTACACAGTGAGGGCTGGAGTTATTGTCTCTGGATTTCTCACCCAGATAAAATAACACACAAACGTTGCTTCCAATGGAATATTTGGATGCCTAATAAGTGAAGGTATTAAAAAAAACATACATAAGTTCATTTTTATTATTAAAAAAAATGTGGGAAAGATATGATACAAAAGCATGTAAGACAGATTTGCAATTAATTCTCCTTTTTCTTTCCTGGAATTCAAACATACCTCTTAGAACAAATGGGCTGAGGCTTGGGACAGTAATAAGTCTTTGATTTGAATATCATTTTGAAAGAATCACACATCTCTAGAAGATTAGGGAAATATAACTTTTATTTTAATGCGAATAGTATTTTACTGGACCCTGGCAGGATATTAGAGAAATTATCATTTGCTCATTAGTCTAACTGCCAACTAGCTCTTCTTACTTTCCTTTTCTTCACAATGGAGGGTGTCTCAGACAAAACGCTACTTAATCAAATAAATTAAGAGGGAGTAGATTTCTAGAGAATGAGGTTTAGAAGGAATCAGGCCAGGAACTTAACATGTTCAAGACTTCAAATGCTCTCTCAAGTTCCAGAGACTTCAATGGTATTTAATTGCTTTCTTGAGTCAGGTCCTAAGAGTGTGGCTTTGGGATTAAAGCAGGGAAAAATTCTGTGAGACAAAAAGGTGCCGCTAAATGAATTTATGAAAATATGGAAGCGTTGCTGAACTTCTTGTCAAAATAATTTCCTTCAAGAACATTCATCTGTCAGTGCCTTCATTTTTTAATTAAACGTTTTGACAATTCAGGTTGAAACAACCATTTGTTTCAAAATTCCTTTTTGCTATACAGTTCTGTAGTCTGAAATAAAAAACCCACATCTGACTTGATCTTTTTCTAATCAATTGTTCAAAATAACTGAGTTTTGTGCCAAACTGAAGAATTATTTTTTGAACTGTCAGAACTGCTGATGAATGCAAGAATGAAGCAACTGAAATAAAAGCAGTCCATGTACGGTACTCAAAATTTGCAGGCTACAAAAAGAAAATCCTTCATTGATATTTTATTATAACTTACCTTATTCAATTGTCATATGCAGTTATGTTAACTGCTGTGAATACAGAGTAGTTATACAGTTTATTTTAGCATATATATTGAAAACAATACTTATTTCTTCAACTATGACATATTCATCTGCATTTTATTCTAGGAAGAAATATCTAGGTGT
Organism: Athene noctua; assembly: GCF_965140245.1. Lineage (NCBI taxonomy): Eukaryota > Metazoa > Chordata > Aves > Strigiformes > Strigidae > Athene > Athene noctua. Next base: position 96,179,221 of record NC_134038.1, read on the forward strand.
TAGTCACTTGTGATTAATACTTCATTATTATATAATGCTCTCTGTAAAAAATCATTCAAGCACCACCTGTTGTGTCAGGCTCTGTACAAATCCGGATTGTGAAATATCACAACCTGGTCCAGGGCTGCTGGCTGCTGGACCTCAGTTTGCTGTGATGAGATCCCATTGCTGCATCCAGTGTGATGCAAAGGACTGGGGTAGAAACTAGATCCAGGCCATTTAGGAACCCTCTCCCAGAGACAGACCCTTCTTTCCCTCCTGTCCCTCGGTGAAAACCTGTTTTAGTGAGTAGGCTCCTCACCTCTTTTAGTCAGTAGGCTAATGATCTAACGCAAAGCTTTCAGCCCAAAGCTTTAGGAAGAACAACAGCATTTGGGCCTTATGAGAGGCAGTGACTGACCGCAAGTTCCAAGGTGGAGAAGATGCCATCTCATAGGGTCCATCAGATGTGAGGCTCTGCTTTATGCCACAGTGTCGATCTCCAAAGACGGGTAACGATCCTGGTTTGGTGACAACACACTGTGGAAGAGATACCACAGTGCCGCTCTGTATTTATGCTGCTGGAGGGAAACTTCAGGCTGGACTCAACCACACAGGTCTCAGACCATGATTCTGGGTATTCTGACATACCAGAATCCTACCCATCTCCCTGTTTGTTTGAAAAACCGTCCCTATTTGTCCCCCAGACATGTTTTTCAGGGATAGCATGACAGTAAAGCACAAAGACAAAGCTACTGCACACATCCCTCTGTCTCCTCAAGGGTAGAAGAGCTGTGTGGAGTTCTGGTAAACATCATGCGGCTTAGTGCAGTTCCCCTCAGACTGATCTCACCTCCCATATTCAAGTCCTTCGTGGAGAATCAAGTCCTCACTTCTCATGTTCCCTTTATGGAGACCCGGTTTCATTTGCACTTACTCAGAGAGATCTGGTGCTGGCAATGAAGACAGCTTTCTCACTTGAAGAAGTACATCTGTTTGAAATGGTTTCTAACCCTTTTTTGGCAAAGAGGTCAGCTGCTGAAAAACAAAGCTCTTCAATATGCGTGTTCTCAGGTGGGACACTGAAGCAAGGGGATGGGAGATGAGGCATGAAGGTAAGGAGGCATATCCACAAGTAATAGTCTTTTCCTCAAGCAGAGTTCTTGAAGAGGAAGCCATCAAAACTACTGAGAATAAAGCTTTCTTTTCTTTGCTCTTTCACAGATCTGGGATTCAGAGGGTGTAACAGGAAAACGTGTGATTCTCTTCTGAAACAATAGCTATGGTGTGTGTGATATTCAGGAAAACCACTGGAATCTGTGGCTTGCAACAACCTCTGAAAGCACATCTCTCTATCTTAATTTACCAATTCTATCCCTTCTCCCCTGTAGTACTATCTTATTTCAAAGTCTCTAAGGGGAGGTGCCAAATAGGGTGAAATAACTTAAATATTTCCATAAAGAAAGAAGAGATACCTCATTCAGAAGTTTTGTTTTTAAAGCCTTACAAGAGATTGCTTTATTTTTATCTTTTTGGAAGTAAAATGAAAGCAATAGTGAACATTAAGCAGAATTAGCTGAGGTGAAGGAGAAAGAGCCCAGCCAGGATGTCATGTAAAGCCAAATATAAAAAGAAAAAAGGAAAAAAAAAAAAAAGACAGAATTGTTTCTGAAACTAGATATACAGAATGAAGAAAGTCATGTAACCAAGAGCAACATACTGCAGATTTTTGTTCTAATTGTTCAAAAATGTTCTCTCCTACTCTTAGACCTTCTAGTCCAAGTTTGAGCCTGAAGCAAATTTTTACAGTAGAGTTATAAACCCATGAAAACAGAGGTTTATAATGGAAACACTGGCACAATCCTAACTAATGGTGTTGTGCCATGGGGTGCCTCTGTAATAAAAAAAAAAAAAATCTCTGAGCCTGTATGCCAGACAGAATAGCTAGCAATGACGAAAATAGACAGAAGTAGATGAAACATCAGTAGCATTAGAAGCACTAGCTTTCTGAGATAAAACACATACACGAAGTCCTACACTGTGAAGGATTACAAACAAATAATTTGTCACAGCTTTGAATAAACACAGAATAGGAACCACGCTTTGAGAAAATGATGGGTTATTAAGGTATGGAATTTAATATCATTGTCAATCTATAAAACTTTTACAACCTAGTCTTATTTGCACAGAGATTACATCCCCAAAGCTCAGTGCCAAAGACACATGTTAATAAGCTCACAACTTTTAATTAAGCAATATGTATAAGTAGATTCCCATTAAGCTGTGATTTGTGGGCTAGTTCATTACAGTGGGTTCCAGCCACCAGACACATATTCAATACAAATCAAGCAGCCTGCATATTATCCAGCTTAATGTGAACCTACTTGGGATATTTTATCACCAGTTCAGAGAACTGGTTCAGAGAACTATATTTTTTTCTAGGACTGGGGGCAGCGACCAGAACCTTATAATGACCCCATGTTGTTTTCTTAATGAAACTGTCTGAATTGTTTAGTTGCAACTAGTAATTATTCATACGGTTAATCATAGTTCTATTATAAACAATATATATGACATTCAGCCAGAACATATTTGCTCTCATTTGAATTAAAGGCATAAAATAAGGCATAAAAGAAGGAAGTATTGATATTAAAGACATGGAATAGTAAAAATAATTCACACATTTTACTCCAGAGAGACTGATGACAACATTTTCCAGATCTTGGAATAACTCTCTTTTGAGTTCCTGAATTATGCTAAAATTTCTTCCCCTAGTTTGTGACTCAGCGTGTCAACTAGAATTTTTTCAGTCAGTTTTACTCATGACACAATGTGGCATGCCATTTCATATCTTTCTTGCTTAGACAGATTTCCCATTGATCACATCAGCAGTGAGGATTGTACAGCAATCTGATGCACCAGTCTTAAAAATAAGATGGATATTCTGCACCATTTAATACCTTTTTTTTACAGGAGTTAGAAGTTCGTGGATCATTGGATCATAATTTAGAAGAAATCACTACAGTCAGATTTCTGGAAAATAATACTTCATCATAGCATTTTCTTCTGGTATTACTTTCATAATAATAAGTTAATGAATTAACTTGGCTACATCTTTACAGTTATTGAGAGTGACAACTGTTGTTTTTAACAGCCCTTTCAGTAAGGATTCTACTGTACTTTACTTAACAGTAAGGAGATATGCATTTTATTTACTGATTGAACTTGTCCATGTAATCTCTCTTTAGCCCCCATAAAACTACACAAAATAAGGTCATTTTTTTTTTTTATTCTATTTTCTATTTTGCTACTGAAATATTCTCTAAACATCCAATCTTATCTAACATAATGACACTATCAAGAGCTGCCCAGTATTTATTTAGAAAGCAGAATTTGCCATCCAGCTCCAGAGCAGTGGTTCATCTTATTCATTATCTTTCTAACAGAAGCAGCTTAGTTTTATGAAACCAGTGTGGGAATGAGTTCCAGTAGAGGACACTCCGGGCTGGGAGAGAAAGGAGGGAGCTCCTGAGAAGGAGATGTGAACTACAAATCAAGAAGACAAGGAGAGAAGAAAGATCATAATTAGCTATAGCTCTAAATGTAACAAGAAGATTTTTTCAATCAATATGGTAAGCTGCTTGTAGCCAATTAAAAGACTGTAAAGTAGGGACAATGCCATATGTAGATTAGGCTAGTCTCATAAAAAGAGCCTTAAAGCAGTCTTGCATAGTTCATGAATTGATTTTGCTTAAAGGCCAAAGAAAAAGGAGCTGCAATAAGCCAGTCCTATAGTAACAAAAGTGGTACCTCAGAGAACTCCATCAGCAGCAAATGATACAGTCAGAGGAGTTCTACACATCCCTTTTTTACTAAAGTAAATCAACTTTCATAGGATCACACTGGTGCAAAACTATAATGAAGATTTTTTTATGATTACACTATTTCTGAACTCATTAGAGCAATACAGGCTTGGGAAAAACTGCGCCTCTACCTTCAGCTTTAATTTACCACTGAATCCCAGCACTTTGCCTTTGATAGCTCTTTGGGTTATAGCAGCATTTGGAGGAGTGAGGAAACTACCACAGATGCCGGAAGTCAAAGAGTTAAAACACTCTCCTGCAGCCTGCAGAGAAAGCGTGGAGTCAAGGAAAACACCCAGACATATAGCTGTTGAGACAGGAGCAACATTACAGCCATTAAAATCAAATGTCAAAGAAGGAACAATGCCTATTAGCTTTTAGAAACCAAAAATGAACAGTTCAGCTTTATCAAACAAATGGGTTGCACTATCCAATTACTAACTTCTGATAAGCACCGTGTCAATTTTGAAATTGTGCTGCTGAGTCTATGGAGAAGAAAAAATAAATCTGAGTTACCCACATAACAAGGATGAAAGGAAGACAAACTATTACAATCCTGACCTAATTACCCAGGCAAATCACTCCCCTTTCAGGAACATTGCAAATCCAGTAAAATCATTGTAGCCTTCGTCGACGAAGCTCTGACCTTGTATGAGGCCCCTTTCTTCTCCTGTTCATGTCCCATCTGATCAGAAGCCTTGAGAAGTCCTCCAATTGGGTCCTTCTCTTGAAGCAGTATCATCCACAGCATCTTTTTGTTTCATCTTACCCAGGAATATAACAGCTAGGGCTGCGTATGCCCCAGCTGAGTGGGCAGTGGGGGGCTGCAGCCTGCAGAATGGGGACTCCCCATCCAGCACACATAATTCAGTACAGCCACACAGAGCGGCTGGCAAACGTACTAGAGAAAGCCAAAGGCATAACCAATAGTCTATTCACTTTTTTAGGGTAATGTCCATTGTGTTCAGGGAGGATGCAAAGGCTTCCATTCCTTCTTCAGTGTTGTTAAGTCTGAAACTGGTTGGCAACTCCCATTTTAGTGCTATTTTCTACCCCAAGGTACGTGAGCTGTAGATTACACATGGGTTGAATTTCTCCCTCAGAGCAGACAAAAGGAATTATGAAAACAGCAGCAGCAGAGTATATCACTGAAAGAATAATAATAATTTAAAAATCTCATAAAATATAGCTGGGTTTTTTCTGTTTGAAAATATGTTTATATGGTTAAAAATATAGCCTAGTTTTTATGCATTCTTATCTAACTTATGTTTGTCACATACCTGGATAGACAAAGCCTTGAACTAAATGGGGCTAATGCTCCTTTTGCCTTCCCCATAACCTGACAAAGTTGAAAGACATCACATATCACCAGGACTAGGGCAATATTAAAGAGAAAGTTAATAACTTAGTAGGTTTATTTATGAATTTTAAAACATATAGCTACTTAATGACTTTGCTGACAACCCTAGTAGTGCTGGGAGCATAAGCCACCATAGAGCTGAGCAGGTTCCCTTAGTAAACAAACATCAACTTTGATCTATTAGATGGACATTTTGTGTCTTGCCTGCTCCCAAACAAGGTGGCATGGGTAACTTTGGAGGTTTCTACATTAATGTCTTAGAAGAGCTTTTGGGACAAATCTTACCAGTGTCTCCATTTACTGTGCTTTCTGCTTCACATTGCGGCAGTCTTGGGGCATATTCACTGGGTTTCTTAGCTGAAACTAGACTGGAAGATTGTTCCAATTTATTCCTGAAAGTTTATTCCAGGAATAAACTATTTTACTCCAGTGCCTAAGGAGTGTTAAATCCACAGGACCGCATTACAACTAGTTGGAAGCAAACCCCCACAACCTGTGTGGCACGGATCCTTCAGGATCGTTTGTCTTCCTTTACAGATTGGTTCCTACTGTCCTGTAATACTGCTAATGTAGATGTAGTCTCTTAGTGTTACTTCCTTGCACATTCTCATGCATACACTTCTTGCATTTTTTAATCTCAGTCTAAAACGAGCATTAAAGTTCACGTTTCATTCCCAACCACTTAGCCATCTTTGAGGACTCTCACCCTACAGATCTGTTTTAGCACTCACAACATTTGTAGTCAAATAAGAAACACAGGATTTCTGAAAAAACTTTTAAATCAGAAAGACAAACACAGAGCAGAAATCCACTTCAGTTGCAGCTGTGCTGGATGAAGGACTAAAGGTATCACCCCCACCTGTCTTCACCACCCTTCTCTCAATGACTGCGCTCAGAGCTGCTAGTGGAGTTGCTCATGTGAATGCTCTCTCATCTGTTTTGGATAAAATGCCCCTGCAAAGCTTGAACCGCTGGAACAGAAGGTATTTGCTGCTTATGCTGAAATGGGTGAGGGAGAGCTCCCATGGGAGCTGCTTCTGCATGAAAAAGCAGCTGCAGATGATCTCTTCAGGTGGCACAGCTGCACTCAAAGGAGAGCTTGTGTCCACAGCAATAGCAAGGGTAGAAGAGAAAAGCTACAAATTAGAAACCTGAATGCAACAGCTCCTAACCTGGTCTCACTGTTTTCTTTTTGGACCAAGTTGTATCTGACCAGCCCTTTCAACGTTCCTTGTAAAATCTCTCTGTCTCTCAGAGGAACACAGACAAGCCTTCAGTTTATAAGTACAGCCCCAGCCCTGAGTAAAATATTGCATTCCTGATAAGCTGGATTCATGTGCATAAGGCCACTGATTCATAGGGAAAAGCCAGCATTTAACAGTTGTTAGGAGGTTGGTTTAATGTGGTAAACTTCCCAGTGCCAGTGAAGTTCTTGGACCAAAAATATAAGTGATTCTAAATGGAAACATGAAAAAATAATGGGAAAATAGGAGGCTGTAACCAATTCCTATCCACCACTTGTTAAAGAAAAGAAAACTGTAAAGAGACCATTAAAATTTTAGACTTTTCCATCTCCAGTTTGAAAGATCCTATGAAAAAGTTTGTTCTCTGATAGTTTAGAGCTTCTCTAATATATTCAAAGCTAATATGTGTGGAAAAAGACAAAAGCCTTCAAACACTGATTTCTAATTCAAAAATAGGAAATAAAGACTTAAACAGATGGATAACAAAACGTTGAAAAGGTTTAAAATACAGAACCTTCCCACCAAAATCTGTCCTGCTATCATTCTATACAGATGAGCACACACATACACACATGTTCATGCACTGGTTTTAGATGCAATGCCAGCTGCCTATTGCTCCAAATTCAATGCAGTTATGTTTTCCATTGCAGGGTGAATTTCTAAAATTTACCTAAAACAATGTTATGCGGGGTCCTTCCTTTTTTATTTTTATTATTTTATTATGTAAGGACTCTGTGCCTTTGGAGTAGGAGGCTATTATAAATATATGTCGTAGTGCAGATGAGGAACTTCTCCAATTTCATTAACAAGTAGAAAGATCTGTGCATATACCTCCCATACACAATGTTTTAGAAATATGGCCTATTATGTCTAGTTAAGTCAACCTTGTGTCATTATTTCATATTAGTGTATATGACAGGATTGGCATACCCAGAAAAGATGCATCAGAACCATTACATGTCAGCAAAGAAAATGAAACAGGGAATTCTATCTTTTGAAAACTAGGTTAAATATCACATTCTTAAATATTTTGAGAAGAAAATGTTATATGGGTACCAAAAAGAATGTGTGTTGTTTTAAGGTTTAGGGAAGTACTTTGAATAAAGATCTTGTAAAACAACAACAACAAAAAAACCAACTTCTGAGTGCATATCTAAGTAGAAGATGAGAAGTATATGAGAATGAAAATCTGCTGCACCAAGAGAAGGAAGCATTGCTTAAATGCTTTGATTTAGAACATATATTGTAAAAGACTGACAATTTTTTTCACAAGGAAACATTTTGAAATAAGATTTTACAAAATATTTCTTTCAGGTCCAACATAGTTATCCTACACTATTAGTAAAAAGACTTCTGCTGTATAGGACTACACTAAAATGTTAGGATTTCACTAAAATGTTAAGCACAAATGGAAAAGGTACTTGTTTTGGTCAGATCTCAGAATTTTCACAGAACCCCAGAAATGTAAGGCCAGAAGAAAACTCAAAACATCTCCAGCGAATCTTTGTACTACAAACAGATTAACTATATTTAACTTATCCCTTGAGTATGGTTGTTTGCCCTGTCTCCAAAAACCAGAAATAAATAATATTTGCAAGAAATTTAAAGCTGATTGAACCTTATCCGTCCTCCCCTGACCACAGAAAATAACTGATTGTCATTTTTACAGTGAATCCCAGAAGTGGTATTTCATTCCATGTATGAACTCCTGCAATTTTGTGCTGACAGGATATTCTTGGTTTTCATCTTTTTAGTTTTGCCCCTCACTTCTCACCCTTTTCATAAAGAAAAGAGCTTTCAAACCTAGTCATGAAAGAAAACTCAAAATAGGATTCCCCAAAGAATGACACTAGGGCAAAAAAGAAGGAACCAAGATAGCTTTATGCATAGTCTCCCTAATCTTGTAATTTTGGTACCTCAACTGTAATATTCTCTCCTTCTAATGTTTGATCTTGCTGGTGAAGGTGCAGCTGTGGCTCAGACCTTGGGCCATCTCCTGCACGTGTCATTCCCAGGATTTTTGCTGTGTGACTCCTGCCAGATGACTCCTGTTCAGGAGGAAGAGGAGGCTTAGGAGTGGTCTGAGACTCAAAAAGGTTTATGACTTCCCACAGCTCCCATGAGTTTGGACAGCAGATTTGAATGTCTCCCAATGCCTGCTGCTGTGGAGGAAATAATGTTGCTACATGATATAAAGGTAGTCCTCAACGTCAAAAGCTCTTCTGGTGTGAAATCTCACACTCTTTAATTCTCATACTCTTTAAATGAGTAGCCAAAAAGTACCTGTGATGAGGATCAGGCTCCCCATCTCTAGATTACTGGATAATAATATCCCATCAAGGAGATATAAGAGGGAATCAGAAAAGCTCATCAAAATGTTCAGTGACATGGCAGCAGATTTATGAGAAAAAAAATGTCATTATAAAGAAGAAGGAAAAAAAAAAAAAAAGAAAGGTCATATTCATTAGTAAGAAAGGAAGACCTAAAAAAGGTACAGTAGATGTAAATATTACAGATCCACTAGCACATTTGTTTTTAGAGAGCAAGGTTTTCTTAGGTCATTTAATTAAAATGAGGTACTGCTTCTCTTTATTTTTACATTTTCAATCTTTTTATTACCGTAGCAATACGTCTTCAACTGCTTCCTTAAGCATTAGCAGCTGATTTATTTAATAAAACTGAGGACTGAGCATCACTGGAAATACTGCTTCCAATGGAATGCTCTCATGCTGTGATTGGTGAAGTGCTAAGTAATTTGCTTTTAATGCTAGCACATACCACTTAGCACTATATTTAACTGAATGATGAAAATCACTCATTTTTCATCCCCTTGCTTAACTGGTGCTCAGCATAATCTATCTACTGTAGTGTGAGCCTAGCACCAGATATATTCTAATAGACCTTGATCTCCAATCTACAACAAGCATTTTAATTTTTAATTCATACTTATGTCTTTATCCTTTAATAGAACAGAACTACAGATGGGGAGTATGTTTTAGATAATAAGAGCACAGTAGGTACCCAGGGAAACTACACCACTAAAAGGATTCTTTATTTACACTTTTCAGTAATGACTACATATATATAGCTACACGGGAGAAAATTGTTGTAAAGGAACACTGCATAGACAGGCAATTACTATCCAAATATAACTGAACATTATGGATGACATTGCTGAAAAGAGCACTTCAGAAAACAATTTCAAAGCCAATGCCACCCAGTCTATATTGACCAACAATCATGGGAACTCATACAATGTAAGTAATAAAAATTAATAGGTAAGATGGTACATTTTCAGCAAAAATGGAAGGTAAATTTTCTTAATATTTAAGCTTGCTTTAAATTCAGCTTTCATGAATATGTACTGTTGCAGAATTGTACATTGCCTATCAGACGAAAGTCAGTGGAGACATGCCAACATAACTGAGGGAATAAAAGTGGTCAGTCAAGTCCTTCATGCTGAACAAAGTCTCAGAACCAGATCCAAATTCATTAAAAATTCAGCACAGTCCTATCAGAACTGAAAGTGTGGTGACTCCGCACGTAAAGTTGGCCTTGCCATCAGACTAAATAATATCATATTACCAACACTGAAGTCAAAATCTCACAGAACCAGGCTGGGATATCTTAACTCAGTGGTGGGAAACCTAGGGTATAATATTGACCAAAGGGACTTTTACCATTACATTCAGTCACATTCAAAGACAAAACTGAGGACAAGAAGATGTGCATGTTATGCAGCTGCCCACAACATGCTGTCTTCTTGGTACTGTTGCCCAGAAACTGCAGTAGGTTACAGATCACACCACCTTAACTCATAGCAGAGGACAATCACGTACGCAAGGAATCATAGTGACCTCCACTCCACTGTTAATGTCATTCACTCATTGTGGGGTAATCAGCATTACCCCAGCATCTGAAGTAATTGATGAAAAGCACAACTCTGCTCAAGCAGAAGAAATCCACAGAAAAATTCTGGAACTAGAGAGTTTATCTTCAGCTAGTTTCTTTTTCAAAATTAAGTACTACAGTTAAAAGGCTAAGCAAACATCAAAAGGCAATTTTATTTCTGTTATGACAGAGTCATCCAAGTAATACCTGATGCAATAGAACCCACAAAAATCACATCACTTCCTGTAGATATTCAGATTATTTTTAACACCATTTCTGTCTGCATGTAACTCATAAAAATACACACATATGCACATGCACAAAAATAAATTTAAAAAATTTAAAAAGGGGAAACCAAATTGTTATCTTGTAAACCCAAAGAAGAACTGTTTTCAGGAGTGACATTTAAGCCTCTGAGTTGTTACCTAATGTCATTTAATGATTATTCAGATAGATGAGAACCATAGATTTAATTATCAACATTAATCAACAATGTTCAAGACATTGGGAAAGATCTTGCAAAGGTAAATGTATCTGAAAAAGTTTTAGCATAGCAGCGTGTACAAGGGGGCACCAGAAAAGCATACATGTTGGAAAAATGTCACTGATTACTGGCTTAATTAATTACAGTGTTATACATGAATGATTCAAAATAGCAGGAAGGTAAGAATCTTTTCCATCTGCATTTTCAGAACAAAGAGGATCCTACTGCAGGGAAGACCAAGAGTCAGGGCACTGGCAGTCTGCCCTTTATTTCTGAATTCACCTCTGACTTTGGTGACCTTGTAAAAAGAACTTCATCTTCATTGCCTTTGTTCCCCTTCCCACCTTCTCCTTCTGTTGTCCCTGGTAGTCCTTGCCCTTGGGGCATGGACTTCATTTCTGATGCATTTATATGAAGCCAAATAGAATAGACACTGACTGGTTTAAAGAAATGAGCAATATTTTAATACTACTATAAAAGCATGAGGGTAACCTCTAGGTTGCTTAAAGCTGCTATAGCTCCCAGGGAAGCACGACTGACCAATGTTAAGACCCCAGCAAAATTATCTTCTCTGGGTTCTCGTAAATTCTGCAGCCTGTTGGGACTTGGCTACAGAGCCTGTGGCGCAAAGCCATCATTGTTCCTCTTCTGGACATCTTTGCAGCTTTGCAATTACAATAGTGTTGTTTTTTGAACAATTACTGAAAACACTGTCAATGTTTTAGTCATGAAACTTGAAAGACAAATCAGCGATTTTTTCCCCACCACCACTAACAGATACAAGAAAACATGAAAAAGCAGGAACAAACAAACCCGAGAAATCTAGGAATGTCCCGCTATTTGGAAGGGGAAAAAATTTATATGAAATATTTATTTTTGCATGATCCAATCTGTGATCTGATCCAGTGAGCTCACCACACTGAAAAGCTTGTTAAAGTCACAGAAGAGTTACGAATGGATCATTTGCAGGACAACGCTGTACACACAGAGGTGTGGATGTCAGAACCCTAAATCCTGTCAGACAGTAACCATACCATGGATGTGGATCAGGATGTAAACAACTCTGTGGACTATGCATCACCGCAGGAATTAGCTCTTGTCGGAGACAACATGATTTCCTGAAGATTATAAAAAAAAGATGTAGAGAAAGACATGATGTAAATACAAGAGGTAACAGTGTACCGATGACCTCCCTCCCCCCAACAAGAGAGATATAGGAGCAAGAGCCCGGACACTATGTTTATCAGTTTTCCTTTGAAAAATTCTGTCTTGTGTGCTCATGTGAACCTTCCAATGTTTCTCTGTCAGCAGAAAAGATTAGTGTGGATTTAAAAGTAACACAAGGTGCTTTTAACTGAACTTTACTCCTCAGGAGGCATCAGAAAATTGACACCAGTAAGGACTCAGCTAAGTGCAGAGATCTGGTGGAGCTAGATCTGGTACTGAGATCCTGGGTAAGGAACGAGAAGAAATTGATACCTTGCAATAACAGTGACATCTAAGGACACCCAGTGTGTTCTGTAATTCTCTGTCATCGGACACCCTGATGCTACTTTTGATCAGCAGCACCTTCATTTAGCAACTTGATGCACATGGGCATGTTCCACTCTGCATATACTTCTCTAGGTGCTGGGAGGGGTCCAGTGGCTTTCAGTACACAGTGGAAACCACAATGCAAGTCAGAGTGATTGGAACTTTTGCACTCAGACCAATACGTGTGGACACATACCTAATTATATATAAAGCAGCTGATTTAAGCCTGCCCTCAACATACTTTAAATGCTGACCCTTACTCCAGATAGATTGCTCTGGATTGCATTATTGTACTGAGTTTTGAACAGAAAGTGTGACAGTGTTTGGGTGAATGACAGCTATTCAGCATTCAGGACTCTTGCAACATACCTATGAAGCTACCCAAGGATGAAGATCCATGGTCAACCACAACTGTGAAATTTCAGCCCTAACTGATCTCACCCTAGTCCCTCCAAGAGAAGCTGGGTTTTCAAATTACCAGTTTTCTTCTATCCCTCCCATGGCTTTATGCTTAGTCTTTTCAGCAAGATACAGAAATACAGAAACTGAAAATAATACCTTTCCACCTTGTGGTACTGTTTTTTCTCTCCCTCAGCTTGATACATGAAGATGTATGCAGCACACTGTCCATTTTGCTTATGCGCTCCTGGGCTGTACTTCTTTCATTACACAAAAGATTTTCTCCAGTAATATCACCAAATGCCTGAAAAATAGAATGGACAAAACCAACATATTATTATGGCAACATTCTGTGAAATATCAGAGGGAATATAGATGACTTTGATTATACTTCCCCACCCCTCTCTTTCTTCCTTTCAAAATATTGTGGCTTAGAAGCTTTTGTGTGTGTGAAATTTTATTCTGTCATACTAATAAACCAGCTTTACAGCAGCTTACAGTTTAGCTTTCATGGTTCAGTTCCACTCCTAGGCTTATAACAATTTTTCTAGCAGTTCTGCCAAAATATTATAAAGTAAAAGTTACTATAAATGTATTCACTAATACAGATAGAGCAGTGAGATTAGCAATTTAAACACATGTGAAAAGTGAATTCGCCTAATTTTTCTCACTCTAAGCGCTTTAGTGAAACAGTGGAATGGAGATTTTTACGCCCATTGATTTTAATAATTTCTTCTTATGATGTTCTTGACACATGGAGAAGATTTGAGTGAATAAAGAACAGACCTTCAAAGAAGAAAATTGTGACCATGAGCAGGAGATGATGTGTTATAGGACTGGAAACTGGTTATAAAGCCAAGACACTGCATCAGATCCAGCTCAGTTCATTAGCAGTTACCACATCGCATGTCAGATCTCCAGTTTGTGTCATGTGGGTGGCATTTTGCACAAGAGTGCCTTGGCTCCAATTGTTTTCACTTTCTGGAGTGCCCATATAAGAGAAATGTTGCTCGGATAAATGTGAACAGAAATTGAATTTCAGATGCTGAGAAGTAACAGAGCCTCTCTTTAGCTGCTGTTACTCAAACATTAGCACAGAAAAAGCTGATTGCTCCAGTAATATCGTAATGTTTTAATGAATTTTACTATTGTCAACCTGGTTTAGACAGCCGTAATAAATTATACAAATGCTAGTTTTTGTATGGGAATAATCTCTAAATTCTATTGTATTTTTGTATACTTCTATAATCTGTCTGAAGAAGCATTTTAAAATCTTTGTTGTACTTCTGGGTGAAGCTGGAAAGTGCTGTTACCTCTGGAATGGAGGGATATGGGCAATATAGGGGATATTCCCCACCTCACGTAAAAACTGTGACTGAACATTGGAGTGGTCTTGTGCATCCTACATCCTAGGCAAGTTTCTTCATACTAGGCTACTCTTTCTTCTTAGCTAGGTACCACTTATACAGAACAACTACTACATTATTTTTAATTTTATTCTTTTACACTAAGAGATAGTCCAGTTTTAGATTGTCCTAAATTATTTCTCTCATGGCATAAATGATCTTCAGGGCTGGTCAAACAGAGGTACAACATCATAGCAGGGCTTCATAGCAACACTTTTGTAATATACAAAGTCCAGAAAACAGAAGAAAAAGGGGGCCTATAGTATCAGTGAACTACCAGAAACAGCAATATTTTCCCATTGCAATAACCTGAAAAAAAATGTGAAAATATCATCAGGGTTTACCTGGAGATTTAATCCTGATTCCCCAGAAGTTGGAACACTAATTTCATAGAATAATAGAATTGTTTAGGTTGGAAAAGACCTTTAAGATCATCGAGTACAACTGTTAACCTAACACTGCCAAGTCCACCACTAAACCGTGTCCCTAAGTGTCACATCTACACATCTTTCAAATACCTCCAGGGATGGTGACTCAAACACTTCCCTGGGCAGCCTGTTCCAATGCTTAATAACCATTCTGGTGAAGAAAGTTTTTCTAATATCCAATCTAAACCTCCCCTCACACAACTTGAGGCCATTTCCTTTTGTCCTATTGCTTGTTACTTAGGAGACCAACACCCACCTTGCTACAATCTCCTTTCAGGTAGTTGTAGAGAGCAGTAAGATTTCCCCTCAGCCTCCTTTTCCTGAGACTAAACAATGTCAGTTCCCTCAGCCATTCCTCATAAGACTTGTTTCTATGCAAAAAAGAGGATACTGGGGATATTTAGAGTTCACTGGAAAAGTCTTTCCATTGGTGTTGGTTAACACATACCAAAAGCTCTTTCAAATCAGATAGTTCACATACCCAGCATGCCTGACCGAAGCAACAGAAACCCTTTGCTACACTTAAGGTTCTATCATTTACTTGTGTACTTTAAATTAAAGTTTGGATGGATGTGTCAGATTTTTAGACTTGATCAGATGTTCTGCAGAGTTCTGTTCTTAAAGTCCAAGTTGTTGTTTCTGATAGTGACTTAATAGCAGTAACCTTATGGTTAATCAACCATGTAGTAAAGTTCACTTACTGCAGTGTAATTATTAAGTGAGCAAAAATATAATTGATGCATTTTGTCAATCTGTGTAGCTGCAAGGTACTTTTTCAAAGGTTATTTTTTTATTCAGAAAAAATAAGTTAATGCCATTTTGGCAATTATCCTTTGACTTCAGAGATTTTACTGCTGATTCAGGTAAAACTATGTGATAGATGAATAAAGATTATAAGCATTTAAGAGTGCAAAATACCTTCTGCAGCAATCAGTAGCTCTACCCTTGCAGTATAAAGTCATTCAGAAAATCACTGAAAATACAGTAAATCTGGGTGTTTAAAGTGAGTTGGAATCAAAAGGGAAGTGTTTCAACACAAAATAGCACTTTTAAAGTACCCCTTAATTATGAACACTGACATTAGTTATACAGCACAACTACAGTGATAGGACAATATTTTTGCCATGAGTGTTGGCTCAGACTGAATGGATGCACTTGAACTTGCTCCCATCTCTTCTATGAACATCCCAAGGATTTAGGTTTAACTCCTTAGGCCTCCAAGGAAAGATAAATGTAAATATCCATGCCCATAAAATATATGCATATGTATTGGCTAGGTGTGCAACCTTTGCTCCTCACCCCATATTTTCTGCTAGTAATAAAGAAGACAGCATGGTTTAAAAATGTGTTTTCATATGCAGAACAAGGCTATAATGCTGCAGTGTAGGTTATTTCAGTCATTTTCTGGTTATCTGAATGTCTGTGCATCTTGCTGAGACCCAGTGATGGACCTGTCTCATCACTTTCATGATCCTTCTACTGGACCACACAGCATCCACCACAGATAAGCAGGACATGGTGTCTTGATGGAAATACATCTTTTTCCCTGTAGCACTGTGAGTTTCTGGGGTGGAGAGCATATTAAACCTGGGATTTGGAGAAAACTAGAGAGGGGAGAAATGGCCACATGCTTCAAGGCTGCCTCCTGCATTTCCATCCTGTTGAATGCAGCAGCATAGCCTTGACTGTAGTTGACCTTAATAGATTAATAATTAATAGACAGATTCCATTTAAGACTATATCTCAATTTACTGTAAAAAGTAAGGACTTATACTTGAAAGTGTAAATAACCTGAAACAGAAGGTATGGAAATGTAACTTCTCCTCGGGTGAGACACAGTGTGCACATCTTCTTCATCTGCAGTAAATGAGGTGGCTTAGCCATCACAAGGGCAAGGAGCAACAGATTGGGTCCATTTCAGGACAGGATATACATATCACATGTGAAATGAGCTGGATCAATTTAAGAGAAAAGCATGCAAATGCAAGATTTCTCCAGGAAAACTATTTCTCTTGTTCTCATCTTTTCAGTGGAGTGGAAAGGCCCGCCCGGACAACAATTTTATTTCTTAAACTGATTATCTTTAATTGAATTACGGCATTAAAGGAGAAATGTATACTGTAAAGATAACTTAAAACAGTCTGGTTTACTTCTTATTTGCAGAGAAACTAGCAATACTGCCATGACCCTCAACAAAAAGGCTGTAAATTTGCAGGCTGTACTGATTTGATTGCCTATGCCCATGGGCGTATCCCTTAGCTGACTTTTATCATGTATGATACCCAACAGAATCTCAATGCAATGTTGAGAGGGATCATCCTCCTGCTGAACGCAGTTCCAAATATTAGCTGTCTTCAATAGGTCAAGATTAGATCTCAGAATTAGGAGGGTAGCGTGTGGTGAAGCCTATTCAGCCCAGGAGTATGTACACACATGCATGCATTAATGTGAGTAGAATCACTCTTACAAGGGATGAACCTTGCTGTTAACCCCTACTTTTACAGGGATCTCCAGGAAATCAACTTGTCATAAACTGGCCATGTTTGAGGATGACCTGGCACGATGCTGGTGAAACCATCTAATGTGGGTGAATTTACACCAATAATTACCTTTGCCCAGCTTCTCCCTAGTCAAGAAGTTCTCACCCACTCACCTCAGCTGCGCCAGTTTATGGTTTGGAAAGGCCAGAGCTTTCCTGCTCCTTCTGCAGGATCTGGTGAGATGATGAAGCTCTATGATGATGAAACTAATATTAGGTAGTGTATCAGCCTCAGTTATTGAGCTGGAGCAGTCCTCGCTCTTTCTCTTTTCCATAAATCTCTAGTGACCACTGCAGTGAGACTCTATGAAGACAACATGTGGGGCTTTTGCAGTAAACTTGGCCAGCTTATTCCCTTAATGAAGTTAGAGACAGAAAATCTTCACTCAGATACATGCATAAACTGCACTGGAGTCAACTGTATGGCTTATGTACATACGGGAAAAAAATAGGGCCCAATATCCATAGTAACATTGTGTATATAAAAAGAATTTGTGGAATTAAGAATAAAACATGAGGCAATTTGTTCATTTGCCCAGGGAATATATGGGAGCAACAAATGTGTAGCTTATTCTAAGGTGGTTTTCTAGTGTCATTATCAGATCCAAGAACTGTATATAAAAGCACCACAGTCCTTCACATGCTAAAAGTATAGTTTGCTCAAACAATTGTAAAATATTCAGTATTCTTAAGATTAAATATCTGAATATTGCTTTTGAAGGAACAGCTGTCAGCTTAAATCTAAAGTCTAGTTTGTTTACTGGCTATATTTTATATCTGTTAGGAAATGACACCAAATGGCAATAAAATTGTTGTAAGTATTCTACTGGGGAATATAAATGCCCTTTGGTTACAGTGTACATATCTTTATACATAATTCCAGTATATTTTCCCTAGAATTATGTTAAATATGTAAAAAGCCTTTTCTCATAAAGGTAAAAATGCTAGATGTTTCCAAGCTGTAATTTAGCATTAGTGTCAAGATTGCTTCAGAAAATAAGGTACAGTTACTGTTTCATTCTTTTTAAGTGTCACTCAGCATACCATATCTGATCTTGTATTCAAAATAAACTTATATGATTTTATTCACTTTTCCAGAAGTGCAGGAGAGTTTAGACATAATTTATAGCATATGGATTCATGTAAATAGCTTAAACTAAGTAATTGGCTAGTCACCTATGTTGTCTTATCCTATTACTACCAGGTACTTTTCAAGTAATTAGGGAAAACAGATCTCTTTTATCCAGTAAGTTTAAATTGGATGAATCCTTGACATTTGTCCAGGTCTATTTGATAGATAAAATCTTACTGTGCAAAAACTTTCTCTACAATGCTGAGGTTTACTAGGCCTATAATAAGAAACTGATTTTTTGCTCAGTTAAGTGACTTATCTTTGCCCTTTTAATAAGAAATCAACTCCAGCCAGCAAAAGTCAAGATAAAAATCATTGAGTCGGTGTTATCACCATGTAGACAGCAAACACGTACCACTATCATTAACTTTTCTTGCATGGATTTCAAATACATTTAAAATGCTAAAACTCAATAATTTCCTGTATATTACAATAACATAAGATTAATGAATAAGGAAAAGCATGAAAAGTGATTTATTTTGGGAAGGTCATTCCTTGGTTAGCCAACACTTAAATTGAATACTATAAAGGAGAAATATATTATAGGTAAAAAGGAAAATGAGTTTTACTGCATGTGAATTCTTTGAGTTTTACAATGCTTATGATAAAAGGACTGCACTTACAAGTTTAACCTCTATAATTTTTATGCTGCACATTTAAAAAAAAAATCTTTTATTTAACATTTCTAGGGCAATTTATACATGTCACCTTGTACTTAATGTTCCTTTTAAAACAGTTATTTTTGCCTCATGCTTATGAAACCTATAAAGCTACTTTTCATACCAGACATGAAATTTCTAGTTATACCAGCAAAGTTGGACCTTTAATGGGAATAACATATTTAAATAAATAAGTATTTTAAAGAAGTTATTGCATAGAGACACATTTATTCCTGGCTAGTGTACTCCTACACACAGGCCATACTTACTGTAAAAAAAAAAAAAAAAAAAAAAAAAAAAAGTATTATTTAAATGAGTGAAATGAGGGGTTTGGCTACTTGGTTTAAATGAAGTTCACACCTAAGTGCTTTGCTGAATTAGGGCTACAAGAAAATCTTGCTTTTGCTGAAGTAAAAATGTAGGATGAGGCTTAGGATTTGAACATTAACATAAATTCCCTGTGAGCATCCGAGGACTTTAAACCAAGATTATGCAAAATTCCTCTTATGCCTGTTGATGAATATCTGCAGATACAGAAACATATCTGAGGTTGAAGACACTAGCAGTTGAACACACTAGCAGTTGGACACATGAATTTGATGAATTTATCCTAGTGATTTAAATACTGTTCTCATGCCAGTGTGTCTGACGAGACCACTCCAATAACCCAGAGCTCGCTACAGTCTGCACACACACCTCAGTTAGTTGAATGCTAAGAACCTACTACTCATGCTGGTAGTACCCTCTGAACAATGCCTATATTTGCACAGGCTTTTCAAAATTATTATCATTTGTTTTGTTTTCTGCCAAATTCCTCATCTCCTCCAATTATACATATTGTTTCTGAGGAACACCTAGTAATACCAGCAACCATCATGCTGTAATGGCCCAAAGTTTTACACATCCAGTGGAGAGATCTTAGCCCACAAATGCTTGAACTAATGGGGTCCCAATGCAGTAATTAGGAATAGGTGTTATGGCTCGCTCAGGTATGATTCCTGAAAGTCACAGAAATTAAAAAGCAAAACCTGTGTTGCCTTCGGAGTTACATGCCTTCAGAGTTTCTTAATAAAAGTGAACAAACAAACAGAAAGTTACACTGAAATAATTACATTTTCACCATTGATAGGTTACTGTAATAGAAAGCATGGCTGTTTTGAAGGAAGGAGGTGCATGCAAACCCCAGTTCCTAGATGCTGTTGAATTTCTCCTCGCGTTCTGCAGTTGTACAATAGCACTAGCCCACCCAAAAGAGAGGAAAAAGAAGTGAAGACTGGTTGTTTTCTTCCTCTGTGGACTCTGCAGACAAAGTAGATGTGTGTATACAAATGTAGGACACGTCACAGTTGCCACAGACTTCCCTGGTTCCTAAAGGCCAAGCTCCTACAGTCCCAAGACAGCCTTTCATAGAAGTATCTCTGGTGGGGAGAAAGAGGCTGACTGATCATCAAGAAAGAGGAAAGTCATCTGTCATTCCTATGACAGAGAGAGAATAGGTGACAATCTCCACTGTGGAAGAAGAGCCCTTCTTCCTTCACCACTTCTGGTAGGGTGAGGAGGGGAATAAAAAGCAAAAGGGAAGTCCATCTTGTTTCTTCTGATGAAGTGTTGTACCCATTCTGGCAGAAAACAGATAAGATTGTGAAATTAGTTTACGTAGGTAAACTTCTAGAAGAGAGAAGTAAATAAGAGAGAAGAAATAAATTGGGGCTGGAGAATAAGAGGAGACTTCTGAACAAATGAGACTGTAAGAATCCAGAAAAATCTTTCCATTAAATCACTGGGAACAAAATATCTAAAGTAGGCTAGGTTTAGGTAAATTAAACTACCTGAATCTTTAGGACTAGCTCTAAATATTCAGACTAAAAATGCTTATACTCAATGAGTTATCCACAGAAGCAGCAGACTGGACAGATTACCCCAAGAAGCCCATGTAGTCTTCATTTCCTACACCCTTAAAAGCTACACGTAAAGTTGCAATGCAACCTTTTAGCTCCAAAACTATTTTCTAAACCTACAAAAATACCGCTGCTTATCTAGGTGCAGCAGAGGCAAAAAACCTGTTCCTGAGGGGCAGCAATAGCAGCTAGTGGTGAAGCTCAGGTGTATTTGCCCCATGGCAGGAAGCTTCTCACTAGTCAGTGTATAGTTTTAAAATTCATCAACTTCTAGAATATTCCTAATTTGGAACTGAAGTAGAAAACTCTGACCTATAAAATACACACGTGTATAATTACATCCATTATCAGCTATATGTAAGATCTGTATATAAGTTTTACTGCAATTATTAGTTAAGCACATTTCTTATATGTAATTGTATTTAGACCTACAAGTAAAAATGCTGTAAATCATGTGTTGATCTCCTAAATTAGACATGCAGTTTTCAAGACAATGATGTAACAGTCAGTCATGTAGATCTTAGGGATAGACTATGTTGTGATCTGGTGTGGGAAACTGTACAGAAGTGGCTTGAGCCTTCCGCATTGTGCAGTACTCACTTTGTGGGTGCTGGGCAGCATCAGTTCAGAAGCTGGAAGCTTCTGGAAAAGTCACTTGGGAAGACAAAACATCATTGTATGGGAATGCATTTCTCCTCTCTCAGAAATAAGAAGGGATTAACGGATGGAACGAGTGCACTGGGTTGAGACTGCCTTGGGTGTTCAAAGCCCCTCCTTTCCAAAGCCCTGTGGAAGGTGAACGAAACCTCATGACTGAAAAGCTGAGAACAACTTAATTAGGAAAAACTGTTCTGCAAAGATCTACTGTTTGTAACAGGCAGAAAGTAAGAATGGGGCTGTGTTGTTGACTCAAACAGGGAAAAGGTGTTCTAGCAAAAATCTAGCCAATGATTTGTATGATGATCTTCTTTAACAGACTTAGGCATGGACCTGGATTTGCCGGTTTCTTTGTTTCAATAATTAAGTTCTACTTCATGTAGGCCACATGCCTTCTCTTGTTATCTTTGGCCAGCTCTAAGACTCTGGTGTCTTCACTCTGGTGAATCACAAGTTCCTGGGGCAGAAAATTATGTTTGGATTCCTTGAGGACAGTTTCCTTTAAATTAAATTTTCTTTAAAAAGCCAAGTAGGGCAAAGACATTAAGAATAAAATTTTTAATGAAGAAAGCAGCCTTGAAACATTAACCAAAGGAGCAGAAGCAATGTTTGCCTCATGCTGAAAAGATGTACTTGAACCTTCACCTTAGAAGTGAGCAGCTGAAAACTTCGTACTTCAGCATCATTTGTGCCAGTTTTCTATGGTAAACAGACCTCCGTGATGATGTTCCCACTTCTTATCTGGGTAGGTATACTAATATTCTTTCACTCTACTTTTAGATGCCAAAACTTTTTTAAAGGTCTCTCAACACAAGACCAAAGGCACTTTTTCTAAGCACTTAGAACAAAAATGACAATGCAATGAACAAAATGTGGCCTATAAAACAAGTAATGGGTGATACTTCTTTTTAATACCATTCTGTATTATATTTTAGTGCACAAGCTGCTAAAAATCTGACAACATCCAGGATTCAATCTAAAACTTCCAAGATGCCAGTAAACAATCTAACTGTGCCTTACCTCTGTGTATCTGGGGAAAAACTAAGCGAATGACCATACCTGTAGTACTAGCTGTATAATAGATATGCACAATACTTACATTGTATATTTATACATAGAGTTCCCGTACAGAATGGCCTTACATGGTTCTAAGCAATATTTATTTATAAATAATCTCTATGTGTGTAGTTTCGGTGTATATCTTACATAATTGCCTTCAAATGGCTCTATAAACAATACCAAATTGCTACTTTGCACTGCGAACACATTAACTCATTGATTTTACACTACTGTTTAGGAGTGAGGTCTTCCTATGGAAGTTTTCAGTGTATGTTTTGTGCAGGGTCAGGAAGGTCTGTTTTCCTGTTTTGACACTGACCCACTTCTGAAGTGGACCCCTTTGCCTTCAGAATCTGCAGTTGAGCAGTCTGCTTGGACCTACCTCAACGATAGCTCCATCAGGTAGCCTGAGGAAGTGCCTGTAGAGCTCCTGGAAGCCGCTGAGGTGAACAGTGTAGACAGAGATGTGAACGGTGGTGCTATCTCTCGAGGTGACTGCAGAGTCAGGGATTTCATCCTGGTGCTGGAGGTCACAGCTGGAGACACCAGGCTTGCTGGCGTGGTCCTTCCAGATGTAATCAGACACTGCCACCTAGTGAGACAGAAGGCCCCCCCCCATACACACGCACACACACAGAGTCCCCCCACCCCCCCACCAAAGGAACATATTTAATTAACTTCTGGCAAGAGCTTAACCGATTTAAAATGATTTTACAATAAATCTGCAAAGCCTGTACCATATGCAGTGCTTGCACGAGTTCTCGACTACATATTTTTTTATGACATAGATCTAAATAGAGGAGATAGACAAATCCCTAGTGTATATTCTATAAAGTTAATTCTGCACAGATGAAGCTGTAATTGACTCCTGTATTAACCAAAAGTAGGGAGATCAAGCAGGGTAGGTTAAACAATAAAATGGCAATGCTGATTAAAAAAATGAAAGCTTCCCAAGAATTTCGTGGACAAGCATTTGTATTTCTCTCTAAGAAACCTTTACGCCTGTACCCACAAGCACTTTTTAGTCTCTGATCTCTGTATACTGTTAAAATAACCTTGCGCTGCTAAGTGAATTGTAGATGAGGCAGAGTAAATAAGGTGTATTTTAGTGCGTTTTATAAAGCTAGTTTATTGACACAGTTACCTAGTTTCCTCGTTTGCTCTAAACACATTTGCTTGAGTAGGTTTTGTACCTCCCTATGTCAGTCAAAATTTCCATTTAACCTTTTTTGTGCTAATTCTTACACAGGCTGAGCAGGATTCAAGACTTTAGATGGATCACAACACACAGTTTAAGCACCCTTTATCCTTAACTATGTCTGATGATGAGAAACATTATTATTATTATACTGAAGTGCAAGCTCTTTAACCCTTCACTTTCACAAGACCTTTGCATCACTCATTTTTTCCCATGAGATGCTACTCCTGCTTACAGTAAGAAGGGATTGGTAATATTCTTATGTCCATACAATACAACCTCATGCTCTTCCCAAACACTTAACACAGAGGATATAACTCTTTTGCTGGTCTAGCACATGGTTTTTCTTTCAAGAAAAAGTATTACACAGGCTAAATGACTGGCACCCACCCATGAAGCTAGCCATAGAAATCCTCTAATTTAAGATAGATGTATCAAAACCTTCTTTAGCATAGTTCTGCTTTTTCTGTTTGCTGAAGCAAAGGGCTCAGATTATTACAAGAGATCCCACAATCACCAGATAGAAATTTTCCTCCCACTTGGGAAAAGCTAGATTTAGCTCAATTTGCTTGTGTTCCAGTTCACGTTTCATCAGTTGTTCTTATGCATTATGAGGAATCCTGTAAGTAGCACAGTGTGCCAACACCGTGATCCTGACGTGCACACTGCTATTCTAAGCAACTGCCTTAGGAGAAGATTGGGTTTAGGTGAGTCAAGAAAGCAAGAACACACACTGGAAATTATCTTCAACTCTTTTCCAGGAACAACAGAACAATAGGAAACTTCATTTCAGTGCCAGCTTTCATTTATATCAGTCCTAAATAATTTCATACATTTTAAAACAAGGGAAGGTCATCTGAAATTTAAGGTAAAATATGCACAGCCTAAATTTTCCACAGCAAAGTCTCTGGGGTTAGAAGGCTTTCATTCAGAACTACTTGTAAGGAACACACAGCAGCTACAAGAACAGGACAAGCCCTGTATTTTCTTCTGCCCACAACACAAACACGTCTTACACACCTGCCATATGCAGTTGCTCTGTAAGAATTAAGGTGGCCAATGCTCTCATGAAAACCGAAAGGCAGCTTCTGTTGTGACAGCGTTGGCCAGAGCAGGAACAAGCAGCTACAAGAGCTGCCACACCACAGCTTGTGAAATGGAAACAAGACACCCCCCCCCGGTTACCCTCACCTCTCATCCCAGTGTCTCAGAACTGAGAGCTCTGACCTGTGCAATCAAAAGCATCAAGTCCTTTCTGGCCTCCTGTCTTCTCCCTGGTCTGTGACTTCAGGAAACAGCTGGGAGAGCCAGTTCAGAAACTCAGTCTACGGGGGATCCTCACAGCAAACAGGACCATCTCAGTTGTGGTCCTGCTTTTATGCTAGATGTATTTTCCCCTGTACTACTTACTTGCTTCCTTTCTTCAGAGTGTTTTCCTCCCTCCTGAATCAATCCTGCATGTTCCCCTGCTTCTTCTCTGACCTTCCTCTTAGCCCACTTTCATTAAATCTGCTTGTCTTTCTTTTGTTTGTCCCTACCAACAGGTAAAGGGGTTTATTTACCATGTGTTTTGCAAGCCACGGATCATTCACTGTGAAGACTGCATCTTTCTCTCTGCAGCTCTGTTTTGCCCGTTTGAGCTGTGAGCTCTGGGGGCAAAGAGATGAGTATGAGTATGTATGCTGTGCTTGTCCAGGACAGAGGACAGCATGGACCTTAGACTATTTTCACATAAGTAAATTGCCATATATATTTTCAATCAGTGACAGAACTGAGTGAAATTTACAGCATATAATTATTGTGCTGGAAGCCAAAGCCATGTCACTCAAACCTTTGTGCTTGAGCAAACCTTCGCCTTGCCAGGGCAATGACCTCATTCAGGAGTTCCCTTCTCTGGGTGCCATCCCTACGGCACCTTATCCATATGGGACCAGGTACCGTGTCAGGAGCCTCTGCCTTGCCATCCACCCTGAGAGCAGACAGATCTGCAGTGTAGTGGGAGTAAACAAACCCACCTGTGTTGTCACATTTCAAGATCTGGCAATGTCCCACTAAGGACATTTATGTGTCTAGCCAAGAGAACATCACAATGTTGATTAGCATGTTCTCTCCTCCATAAAAGCATAGCCAGATCATCAGACAACTGAGAGTGAAAAAGCACCGCCAAAACTGATGGTGCCATGCTGAGTTGCATTGCCTTGGTCTGGGATAGGCACAAGTAGAAACGAGGGAAATGGGACGCTTGCCTGCAGCATCACTCATTGACCCTCAAAGTCATCTGGTAGCATGAACTTGCATGAAGGCAGACTCTGCAATATGTGGTGAAATGTAACAGCTGAAAACCAATCCCAGTAAAGGAAAGAACAGCATGGGAGGTGGCTGTGGATTTAGACATCCCAGCTCTGAAGGACCGTTCAATTCCTTCCTTGCTAGCACCATCTAAAAGTATTTGGCAGAGGCACATCCACTGCCTTGAAACTTTCAAATGCATTTCTGTGAAGTGATAGGTCACTAGAGAGCTGCTGGGGCCTGCATAACCTGAAGTAAGCTCCAAAAGTAAACTCTACTGTCATCTGAAATTTCTATCATTAAGTTAATCAAAAATGTCCATTCATTTCTACAGGAACACAATATGAGTTAATAAATCCACCGAGACAGGCTAGTCAAGAGACTGTGCATATAGGACATGTCAGAGAACTGAAGTTAGCTGTGATCTAGATTCACAAGGGCTGACAAGAAACCACAAAATGCCAGAGCAGTGTACAGTAATCCTTAAATGAAATTCATCTTTCAGCAGAAAAACACATTAGGGATGGTAATGCAATGATAAAAGAGTCAGGCCAGAACAGGTTCAAATGCTGAATATTTCACAACATAACTTAATTAAAGCAGGAGTGTGAGGCTGTTAATCGCTTTATAATAGTACAGCTTGAAATGAGGTCTGATGTGAATGCCCTTATAGTTTATTTGTTTATACCATTAGAATCACAAAATGTTACATCGACCTAATACAAATATACAGTTTTCACTGGTCTTTATTGTGTTGGGTTTTTTCTCCTTTTGATCCTCCTGTCTTTGTGCAAGTATGCAAAGGGAAGAACTGGGAGGAAGGGTCATAAATTTAGGTCAGATCAGATGATTCAGTAAGTCTCATGCGGGTTTAAGTCTTATTAATAATTTTAATACATTCTTCCTTGACAACAATGATTTCAATCACTGCTCCTGTAACGTACAGTGTGACGTAAAAATACACAGAATTTTAAAGAAATTGAACGTGCTTCTCATACAAAGAAGGTAAATTATGTCATGCTTTGGAAATTACGTACGTATCCTAGAACAAAAGACAAAAATATATTTGTAAGTACAAGTGTACTTTGTTGAGTAACTATATCATACTGTACCAAATGTACAGAAATATGTTAATGAAGTAGAACATGATAACATTTTAAATACAAATATATTAATAAATGTATATTTATAAATATATTACACACATGATACACAGCCAATTATTATTTCCAAGGTAAGGATACAAAAAATGCTATGCTAGTGCATAAAGGTACTTTGAGGCTTTCTATTGTTTGACAGCTTTTGTAAAAGAAGAAAGGAAAAAGGAATTCCTCAAATTTTCTGACCTATAGTGGGAATGAGAGGAAGAACAACTTTTAGTGTCTTAAAAAAAAAGATATCAGAATAAAAAAACAGCTATAAAAAAAGTTGATATACACATATCCATGTGTGTCCAAACATTTGATTATGAGTAGTACTGATTCTTAATGCTTGCAGCATTATTATTAGCAATGTCATGTGAGTCAATTCCATCTTCATGCATTGCAAAATATATTAAAAATGTTTGAAAGAAGCATTCAAACAAAATGCATAAAATGAGCAATACAGACCAAACCAACCAGCTGAGAATGGGTGGAACTGTGAGCCGGTCATGGCAAACAATTAGCAAAAGTTACAAGCTGTTAACTTTAGGCAAAAGGGCAAAAGTGTTGAAATCATAGAAAAAAAGACATCAAAAGTCAAGGGTGCTGTATTTACTTCAAGTAACTTTCATAAACATAGTAAGTACATTTTCTGCAGTAAGAGTTGTAAATATGGGAATTGCTGTCCTGGAAGCAATCTTTGTTAAACCAGTGTAGCTCTACAATTAAAAAAAAAAAAAAAGCTGGCTAGTATTAAGCTCCGAGGGAAGCTCAGCACCCCTTAAGTATTGCAAACCCTATCTCTGACACACTGCTTCTAAAAACCTTGCCAGCAACTCCAGGAAAAGAATAATTTATAGGGAGATGTCTAAAAACACTCTTGCTGCCCATATCAAAGGCACCTTGATTGCATCCAGGTCCAGGTGATGCTAGCACTGAACCACACACAGAAAGAGCTACGACAGCGGGGAAGATTTTCAAGCTACTGTAGGAAGGATGGGGTACTTTATAAGAAGTGAATATTAACTCAGTTCAAATAAATCGTGAAATTAGAGAAATGGAAAGCAAAGGCAGAACAAGAGAAGCTATTAGGACTGCCAAAAGTCATACCGTCACGAGAAAGTCATGACCAGTTACACCAATGCCCCTCATATTTAATCCTTAAATTATACATATACAGCATACTTTGGTGGGGCTATAGCAAGCAATCTTGCACCTGGGGCAATAATGAGGGCATGTAAATGTCTCAGGTTAGCAAAGGCCTTTGGTCTGCCATTGGCAGAGGACCTCTGCCAGGCACGTGTGTTGTCACAGCCGTACTCTGACCTATAGACACAGATCAGCCGCAAACACCTTCGAACCAGCGAGATATTCCCACCTACGACTGCCAGTAGTAACTCTACAGATAGATAACTTGCTTCTAAATCGTCCTATTTATGAACATAATGGACCAGTAGTATCCGGGAATTGTTTATTTCAGTCAAATTATGAATGCCTGAAGCATTGTTGTTACAGTCTTCCCTGATTTATTTAATAAACTGACATGGACAGACTGAATGATGAAAATAACCATATACAGAGAATAACCTCTTTGTAAACGACTGAAGAGAAATCCCAGAATAGATTTATGGCAAGCTGCTCAACATTGTAACACTAGGAAACAGTGGAGGGTCTTTTTGTTTCTGAATTCCAATAGCATCATGTTTATGGATATATCCAAATGAATAGCAATGCAGATCTTTTATAGGGGATGATTTTGATCTCCTGCTTTTAGATATTACAAAGCACAGTTACATATTTCTTAGCCACTGTGCAGCCGTTGCTATTGTAGTGTGCTGCTTACCATCCCATCATTTCAGATCTAAATCTTAACATGGTTTTATGTCTCCACACTTGAGTCACCCATAAATAATACACAAATGTAGAAATAGACTCTTTCAAAAAATAATAAATTTGGAAAAAATTTCATCACAAGTATTAAGTCAAAGAAAGCTGATATTCAATTTAGCAAAAACCTTAGTGAGTGAAAATTAAAGGCCACAGCTTTCTTGCATTTCCTTGTGCATAGCAGTGCCTTTGTCCATTGATTTGCCCTAAGGAAAGGAGATAAAATACATTCCCTTCCTATTCCGGAGAATCCTGCTCTATTCCAAGCCCAGAATGGAAGAAGTTCAGATGGATAAGAGAGATCTCTCTCCACACCTCATTTCCCAAATTTTTAAGGGATGTTGGAATCAGTTACTTAAGAAGGCATCTTCAGTAACTTCAGACAGACAGGATTTTATCAAAAAAGTGTTTAGGAAAAGCTATTTTCCCTATGGAAGTCAGGGTTTTAATGAATACAAGGGCATATCTGTGTAAATAAGAGTGTCTGCTATTCATTATCTGCTCATCAACATTTGTTATTCATTACTCATCTGTTTACAAATGTAATGCAGTCAGAAAGCAGAAATAATACTATATGACTTTGGTGACCAAACATACACCAGAAACAACAAATAGTAAATAGATCAGTGGAGCAGTTCATCTTATGGGATAAAATTCACCCACAGAAGACATTTTGCAAAAATTCATTAAAATAGCCCTGACAGATCTGTAGAAAAACAATGGGATTAAAAAAAAAAATAAATCTGTAAACAGAAAAAAAAGGAACTAAGTTTGTCAATGAACCTATTTGCAATGAACATTTTATCTTAGAATTTTATCATTTGGAACAGATT